>NC_031786.1:9054357-9067266 GCF_001522545.3 Parus major | reverse complement strand
CTGGAGCTGCAGCGCTGTCCTTGGTTGTGGGGCTGGAGAAGGATTGTTGTGTGTGCCTGAGCTGTGAGGAGACCTTGCTGACACTTTGTGTGCAGTTCAGAGTTAGGTACCAGTGCAGAACCTGGGAAATGTCACAGCTGAGACTGAGACATCAGCAGGACTATGGAAGGGACTTGGGATGCTTCAATGCCATCAGTGCCTGTCTGTGATGTGTCCTTCCACTCTGCAGAGCAGCCCAGCCCTGGAGCAGCCTGCACTTTGCTGGCAGCACCCTCAGCAAGGTGACACTGAGAGTAAACTCAGAGTAACATGGTCAGGGGAAACACAGAGACCATCTCAGCCAAACACCCCCAGAACATCTCCAGCCTTTATCCAGTACAGCTGAGCTCTCAGAGCCCTCCAGAGCACACCCTGCAGCACAGTTCAGTGCTCCAAGGAAACCTGCTGCCCTCCTTTCCCTGCCCATCCCCATCTCCTGCACATGACACAGCACAAAGTACACCTCAGAGGGATATTTTCATTTTATTTCCAGCAGGCAGGAAAAAGAGAAAACCACAGGGGAAATAGTCACGTGCCAAGACACCTCTGTGCTTATCCTGGACTTGGATACCCCCTCACTGAAAAAGTCTGTATGGCTGACTTCAAGGGCATGTAATAAAAATTAGGAGGAAGGGCAGACAGAGGTAAGAGCTGGACTGACTTTCTCTTGGCCCTGGGAAAGAGGAAACCCCTGGAAGTCAGTGAATAAATGATTCCTTTGCTGTTGTTGCCCTGAAGTGAAAGGCACAAAGATTATTTCACCCCACTCAAAATAAAAACAAATGTTAAAGATGCATTGAAAACAAATAAAATATTTCACCAATTTTGTCCAGTTTCATTTGGGTGCTGTGAAAAAGGCTCTTGAGGAATTAAATGTAGAAATTTAATTCTAAGACACCTGCTTTGAAATAACCAAGGCAAGTGTGCCAGCTTGGGAATGAAAAAACCAAACCATTTGAGTTGGAACCATTAGGGATAGAGATTAGGGAGTAAATTTGTGGACATTTTTATAAAACCCCACAGAAGCACTGGTAAGATTTTACATAGACCAAAACCAGGACAGACTCAGCTTGGAGAAGCCCAGAGAAATTGTGTTCCTCCTGCTTTGCCCAGCCTTTGCCTGCAAACACATCACAGCAGCTACCACAAAACACCTTTCACTACAGGCAGAGTCCAGGAGCACAAGGTCAGCTCTAACACCAAGGCTGGGAGCAGAATGTAACCAAAATCTTAAAAGCAAGGATGAAATAGGGAGCCCTCTGAAAGCTCAGACAGAATGAAATGTTACTGCTTCTCAGGCCAACGGGACAACTTTATAAAAATATTTTTAGCTTTATTCACTTGAATTTATTCATTCACCAGCAGAGTGGCTCGAGGCAGAATGCAGCCCTTGGTGGTGATATTTTGGGTTGATATGACCACATTCAGGCTCATTCTGACTTTTGTTATGGGAAGCAAGCCTTTGGTTCAAGAGCTTTGCTGTCTGAGGTTCATATGGGTCTCCTGAACATCTACAGGGGCTCCTAAAAGCCCTCCAAAACCTCAGTACATTTTCAGGAATAGCTATGGCTCCAAGTAAACAGCTTCCAAATGATGGAGAAGCTGCTGGAAATGTCCAGATCTCTGTTGAGAAATTACAAAGCTACAATTTACCCAGGTTGCTGTGGACATGAAAGGGATTGTTAATTTAATAACTTCATTTTTCAGGTGGTAACCTGATCACAGAGAGATCAAAACCACCATGCAAAGGCACACAGGATATCATATTGAGAAAGGGGAAAATTCACACAAGTTGTTTTCTTGAGTACTTCCAAAAAAATCAGAGACCCTGGAGGCTTTCTGGCAATTATTTTTGGTTCTCTGCTAAGAAAAGCAGCAAGGCTACTAAGAATTGCCTCCTGAGCAGGACAGCCTGGGGTTCATGCAGAAACAAACAAACAAAATATAAAAATCAGGAAGTTATAATCACTAGTCTGTGCATCCTTCCTGCTCCTAAACTTCTGAGATGACTGTTTTCTGAAATGCTTGCCCAAGTTTGGATCAGCTGTGAGGTTTGAGGAAGCTGAAGACACACACTCCTTTCCTTGGAGCAGTGGCTACAACACTGCCTGAACCACAGGAAATGCAGGATGGGTGAGAAACTCTTCCCTCACTTTGGGAAATGAAGCAGTCAGGATACCAGGAGGGTGGTCTGCCTGTTGACTCAGGAGACAGAATTCAAACTGAAAGCTCCATGTGGAGCAAATTAGCAAAAACTAATTCTAATCCGTCCCACGCTGGCACAGAGGCACGTCAGCCCTGCTTAAAATTGCACCTCCCTTCAGATCTGGGCTGCTCCTCGTCCTGCATGGAGAGAAAAAAGGATGGGGAGAAGCTGCATTGCAGCCAGAATGCAGATGGTCCGTGTTACTGAGCCTCAGGAGGATCAGCCACCTGCCCCCGTGCCCCAGGATAAATCCCAGCCTCCTCCAATGCTCTGAGGGAGGAACGGCGCTCTCCAGACTCTGCCAGGTTTCAGACTCTGACTGGTTAAGGAGATGTAAATGCTGAGCCCCTATCAGCCTGTAATCGTCATCATTGTCCTGTTTGGGGAACTACTCACATCTTTGAGCAGTTATCCATGTCTCCTCCACCTGAGGAGAACGTCTGGAGCCCATTTCCAGCAGGCAGCAGGGCACTGGTTTTCTTTAGCTGACACAAACAGAGTTTGTCAGCTTGTGCATTCTCCATTTCTGCCTGGTTTAAAGTTGCTGCTGATCCTTGGGAGCAGCTCAGCAGCTGGAAACAGAGACCTTGCAACCCTCACCACAAAAGGGCTCATTCAGCTGCCCCAGGTCCTGCCCAACAAGAGCATCCTCTGTGCAGTGACCTTCAGGACACGTCCTTGATCCTGCCTGGGAGGGGGGAAGTGACACTCGTGGTGACTCTTGCGGAAGGCAGAGCCAAAACGTGTGAGTTCACTTTCTTCTGCAGACAGAAAACTGAGGAAACACCCAGCTGGGCCAAAATAAATATGTTTGGCATCTTTCCTGCTTCTGCACTGGCACGTTCGTGGTGCTGGAACTGAAAACAGGCCTGAGCCTTATTTACACTAAAGTCTCTTTCCATCACTTTGGCAGTAGGAAGGGGCTTAGTCGTGGTACATATTATATTTTCTTTTCAACATGTGTAAATGAGGATCAGGCTTTTGTAGGGCTTAAAATAGATGCAAATGACCCTTTATGCTGTCAAAACAGTGTTGAGAGGCCTTTCTGCAATTAAGAAATCAGCCCCATTATGCTTTTATATCATGCTTCGTTCATTTAGTTTTAGTATCCCAGCCCTGGGCAATTCCCCTTGACCTTGGCAATCTGTTCTGAGATTTTATGCAGCTTGGGACTAAAACCAGGAGGCTGAGGAAGGTACATGAGCTCAGACAGAAAAAACACCTCAAAATCTTCGATGTAAACTGAGCTTGGAGGCCCCCTGGAAGACTCCCTGTCCCCAAAGGCCAACTGAGATAAGTTCATTCTGCTATTAGTTGTTCTGATGACTCCTTTTAAAAATTTGTATATTTTACTCATCTTTACAAAACCATGAAAGGAGAAAAAGAGTCAGAGGGAGAACAGCAAGACATGCTGGGCTGCCATCAGGGTTTAGATGACTCACAGATGGACTTGCCATGCCTCAGACCCAGGAGAATCCACCACCACACACTGAGGGACACAGACCATGCTGTGCAAGTGAAGCCAGTTTGCTACACTAATCATTTGGATTTCTAGCTCTCTGAGTTCTGTACAAAATACTCTACTCAGACCCTTTTGCTCTTGTTTCTTCAGGAACACGAGGAACACGATCTGTTTGGTTTTCAAGTCACTGGGCACTGTTAAGTAGATTTTGGGCTGTGTCTGCCCAAGCCTCTGGTTTTGCTCTGTGCACATCAAAGGACACTTTCCTGATGAGAAAGGAACTGGACTGCCCTGCATCTCTATCAGATGCATTAATTGTCCTTGAAGGGGTGTTCTGTGAGCACTGAGCACCCAGGCCAACAAACAAACAGCTGTCTGAGCTACCTGAGGTTTTGGTGCTTAGGATGGGTGATACAATACCCATCCCTCCTGTCTGATTAATGCAGAGGAAACCCATTAGCCAGCAAGAGCTGACCAAGGAGCAGGCCCCAGACAAGGTGGCAGCTCAGGAAGATCTTTGTGGCTGAGGCAGCACATGTCATTAGGCTCAGGCCTGAAGGGAGGGTCTCCAGCTACCTCAGGGATGCAGAACTCTACTTTTCCTCCTTTTTGTCACACTGTATGGAAAGTAAATTACTAGGGACCATAAAACATATTCAAATTGGTGTCTTTTGCCTGTGAGAGACTCTGGAGCCAAGAAGAGGATGGCTGTTACTCTGATTGATTGCTGTGGGTGCTCCTCACTGCCTGCTGCCCCCTTTCAGCTCTTGCTGCTGCTGTGCAAAGAGAAGGGCTTTCATTCTGCCTTCTGCACTGTTAAATCCAGACACCATCCACCTCAGTGCTCCACCAAATAATGTCTGTGGACAGGCAGCAGGGTTCCTTAGGAGTGGCCATCACGTGCAGGGACACCCTGACAGGTCACCAAGGCCATCACCAGTGTCACTCAACCCAGCTGCAAAGTGACTGGGATTTGCTGAGGCTGTGTCAGCCTGGTCCATCCCCAAACCAGAGCCCCTCTGTGGGCACTGCCCAGCCCAGCACCCTCTGGATAACCCAGCTGAAGGGCAGAACATTTACAGGAACTATCATTTTCTTTTCCTTTCAGAAGAATGCACGAGGGATTGTCAACACTTGCCTTACCCCCCTCCTCTTTTCCTCCATAAAATAACCCTCGCTCCAGCTTTGCCTGCTGAATGCTGCTTTGCAGCTTTGCTCCAGGAGCAGTTGCAGTTGGAAACACCCAGACAAATCTTATCCAAGAGTTTATGAGGCATAACTCAGAGGCACCCTTGAAAACTGCAGCATGCTACCTAGAGTGCTGCAGATTATTATTACTTTTTTAATCTTGGTATAGTTCTGGGTAAGGTTTTAATTGGGCATAGTATTTCAAAGCCAAGGAGCAGGATCTATGCAAAGCACTGGATGGTTTCTGTATTAATTGACCATCAAATCCTTCCCCTTTGCATCTGCATTTTATTATTAGAGAATGTAAAGCAGTTTATAGGGCTTTTAACCTCTTCAAGCAAACACTCCGTGGAAGTTATGCTGCTGCAGGGACCATATTAGCTTTATAGACTTCATTTCTAATCCAAGGAGGGGGGAAAAATGGAGAAGAGACAGAGCAAATGAATGATTTTTGACGGTATAAATTCAGCTGGTGTAAATCAGCACAACTCCATTAACTTTGGTAGAGTTATGCTGATTTATGCCAGTTTAAAGATCAGACACTTGATCTGCAATGAGGTCCTCGTTCCCAGAAGACCAAAATGGTATCAGACCAATCTTCACAGACCATTTATCAGCCTTCACAACTACATTCTTCCCTGCTGCATGGAATAGCCCTGATCAGATGCCAGGGAGCCATCTGGCAAGCTGGGTCCCATGGCAGGCATGCACTTGGAGGAAAATCACCTCCCAGCAAGGCAATTCCATGAGCTGTGTGACCCCCAGAGCTGCCAGGGTGAGGGGTGCCACAGAAAGGCAGAGCCTTGCCATGGAGCCTCAGCTGAGCCCTGCAATCTCTCACCACTGAGCTCTGCTTTCCTCAGAGTCTCGTGGCTGAGGTCCTCAGGGAAGAAGAACCACCCTTGGGTCAAGAGAATTGGGATTTGGAGCCCAAACTGGTGTGGGTTCCTGCATACAAGGGTGAAAGCTGCCCTTACATAACCAGGCAAGGCAAGCCATGTTTGATCTCCTTTTTGAGTTCTGTGCAGGAGGATAAGAAGGAAAATTCACCACCTCACCTCCCTTCTTTCCCTGTTTCCTTCACACAGTTATTCCACCAGCCCCCAGCAGGTGGGATTCCCATTTTGCAAATCCCTGCCCTATTTCTTTGTTCCACAGTAATCCCAAATGCCACCAGACAGAGCCCAGGACAGTGATTATGAGCAGGCAAACAATGGGATAAGGGCCAATATAATTATCTTGTTCCTAAGCACTTCACAACGCTCCCAAGTATCTTGTATTTAGTTACTCGGTAAGGTCCTGAACGTCTGACTCTCAGGCACTATGCTTTTATTGCTACAGAATAAGCCAGAAACCATTCAAAAGCTTCTAAAAGGTCTTTTTAAATAGTCAGAATGAATTTACAGTGTTGGCTGCCTGGCAAATGCAACAGGCATTTCAAGTGGAAAGGAACAGTCCTTTATTGCATCTGCTCCTGGCATTTAGGGCGCCCCGATCGCTAACAATTCCTCAGCCTCAGTGCTCAGCAGCCTGCAGGATGCTGGCTGGCCACAGCCAAGGGGGAGACAGGCTGGGAAAAAAAGGGCCTGCATGAATGGAAAACCTGAAATCAGACTGAGCTGGAAATTTTCATCTCAAAATTTTCATTACGGTTTATCAGAAAATGATCGTTTTTCACTTAAAGTGTCACAGAAATTCTTTGGTTTCAAATGTTGGAGTCTGAGATACAGTGTGTGTGCCCTTGTTTTTAATATTTAGTTCTAGAATTCAAAGAAACACTGAATTTCATATAATATGAAGTTCATGGGCATGTTTTCATGGTGATACATGAGAACAAATGCTAAAGTTAGATAGAAAAAGTGTAAGTGGGTAGATTAGAAAGTTTTTTAAATCACTGGGTGAAAAAGTAGTTTAGAGAATAGGAGACAAGATGGAGGATTTAAGGTGTTGTCCCTTGTTCCTTCTTCTTTCTTCTTCATGTTCATCTCCTAGAGGTTTTTGGGTAATAGTCAGTGATTGGATAGAAAATGTCGCAGTGCATCACAGAGGTGATGGGTCATTGGGTCTTTAAGAAAAATAATATACGTGTCTATTGTTAATTGGGTAAGAAAAGGTATAAAGATAAAAGAACTGCGTAGTTCGAGGCCATTTTGTGCGTCAGACACGAAGTGAGCCACAAGGCCTTGTTTGTACCATCAGAGGAAAGAAATGTGCCAAATTGCAAAGATTGATCTTGTAACCAGCCTGGAGAGACCTGTTAAGTTTTGTAAGGATCCTTCAATAAACACGAGAAACAAGATTCTAACGAGCTCAGGAGTTTTCTTCAAATCATAAGGACTGAGATAAGTGGGACTCCCTATGAGGGAGGATCCCAGGAATTCAGCCCAAAGGAGGCTGAGAGACTAGGGAAAAGTTATATCCACAGGGAACTGAGCCCAAAGGAGGCAAGAAGAAATAGAATGTTACATCAAACACCTGCAAGTGAAGCATAAACTGGGCTCCACCAGAAAACCTTCCCTAGATTTTGCTGCCCAGACTGTGCCCCCACTTGACTCTCTGAGTGTCACCTCACCTCAAGGGTCCAGGTCTGGAGGGCTTTTGGCAACTGCTCTGGAGCTGACTTCTGGATAGTGCTGGTGTCCTTGAGTGGCACTGCTGAGGACACAAGGCTGAGGTGGACCTCAAACCAAGTGCAACCCTTCCTCCACCCAAGTTCATGGCTATTGACACCCACTTCATGACATCACCTTCATTATTTACCCAAGGTGGCACCAGGGCACCTGGCCTCAAGCAGCCTGGAAGAGGGGAGGGACAGCAGATGACTTTTTGATGGTCTGAAGAGCCTGGAATAATTTGCTCATTTTTGTGACCTCCCATCTCTGGTGTTTCCTGGCTTGGTTACTGTGTTCTGGAGCCCTTATCTCCCCATTCTGGGCACAAATAGGGCCATAAAAATTGTATTTCTCCTCCATCAGCTGACCAATCTCCTACATTTAGGAAAAATTTACAAATATCAGAGCCAAGTCCCCTGCCCTTCCCTTCAGAACTTCTGGAAAATGCAGGTTTCCTCAGGGCACTGGAGAAAGGCAATTAGCAAAGAAGAAGGTAGTCAGGAAAACGCTTTAAAAAGACTAACTAGAATAATTTAAAGGTATTATTATTAATGATGGCTATTACAGTACTAGAAAGCTCAGTGATTTTTCAGAACTGAAAAGGGAATAGGAACAAAACAAAGTAAACTCTACAAGGTTGCAAGAGATGCATAATGAACTCTGAAAACCAAAAGATATAAGTCTCAGGACAATCAAGCCAAATCCTCTGCTTCAGGACATCAGTGGGGGTTCCCAGGAGTTCAGGGGCTGGGGAAGAACTGTGGTTACCTCCCTCTGACCAGGGCAGAGAATATTAAAACTGAGCTTTCCAAAGTCACTGCAATTAAATGAGCCAAGGAATTCCCTTGAGGCTGGGCAAAAGTCTCTGCTGTGTTCTGCTAACCCACCCTCCCAGGAGCCATCAGAAGCAGGGTCACCCACCCATCCCACCCTGGACCACCTGCACCTCTCTACATGCCACCAGACCCTCAGCTTGGGACATTTCTTGAGGACTGGGCAGAGGCCATTGAGCTCAGAAGTTCCTAATTCTCAGGAAACACCCACTGCCTTTAATAATTGGTAATTACTTAAATGAACCTCCCCTTCAGAGTGTCTGAGCCAGGGCCTTTCTTCCTGGCACTTCCCACTGAAGTTTTATTTAAGGTAAGATAACAGGAGGGTTCCACACACGAGCTGGGCTGCACCTGACTAAATACTGGGCCCTGGGGATGGCTGCATGGCTTGAGCTGGGTTTCACCACCTCCCTCTCCTCTCCCCTGAAGGATTCCCAGTCCATATATCCTTCATGCAAATCTGCCTCATTAATCACTGCATCCCAGGTGCACCACGGAGTTATTTGCTAGGAAAATACAGTTCCAACCCAAGGACAGAGAGTGGTCTTTATGAGGGGTAATATCTACTGGAGGGGTGACTTGGAAATCTGCCAGCCTCCAAAAATTATTCACCCTGCCTGAGTTTAAATCTTGGATGCTGGCTATTGCAGACAGAGCTGCCTTTGCAGGCAGGAAGGATCAGTCACAACCATGGTTATATCCCCTCCCTGCCCACGGCTACAGAACCCTGGGGTCGTGTGAGAACCCCCAGCTTGAGAACTTGGGGTTTGGATTATCAGCTACCCCAAAACAACCACAGTGAGGGTCTCTAGAACACAGACTCATTGTATCAGTCAGCTCTGAGCACAGAACCAGCCTGGCAATTTGCTTCCTGACACTTCACTAAAAGCTGCAGCCTGTGTTTATCTCACCAGAGCACTTTTGAGAAAGATCTTGTTTGTCTCAGTGATGTATGCTTCTATAAGCTGAGATCCAGCTCCCAAAACTCCAAGAATTTCTTAGATTTTAAGATTTCTGGCCTGTCAAGTGATTGTTTTGTCTCTGATACAGAATTCTAGTTTGACAGCAGTACCCCAAACATCTCTAGTTCTCACGTTTCCACGGCATTTAGTGTACTCCCAAAATCTTATTTACAGTTGTCCAGAATATGCTTTGCTAATGAGACCTTTGAACTGCCTCGATGCAAACCCATGAGATACTGTGGAGTAGCTATCAAGCCTAGGACTTGTTTTTCAGAAAAGGTGTAGCATTAAGTTACCAGAAAAAAAGATCAATTTAAGTCAAAAGTTTTGCAGTTTTGCTGTGGCAGGAGAAAATCTCAGGATAACAAAGAGTCAAGGGAGGAATATGGTACTCAGCTGAGGCAGTGGACAAGCAGTCAGACACAAAAACCTTTCTACAGCTCTAACAAACAATATCCTCAAGCCCCTGTAGAGCTTAGCTCAAACCAAAAGGACAGAAAAAGGAGACAAAACATGGAATTAAGATATTTCCCCTCTGCCACATTATCTTCAGTAATGTGGTGGCATACAATGGCACAAGAAATCCTAAAGTTCAGAAGAAAAAGTAAACTAGAAAGATAAATAGAGTGGGGATTTTCTGTTACATCCCAGAAATGGACATTTTAGACATTTTAGACCTTTCAAACCACAGCAGAGGTATTCAAGACTTTATCCACATTGACCACAGGCAGTAAGAGCTGTCAGGCACCAGCAACAGACAGTGGGAGCTCTCAGTGGGTCTCTGGCCCCACAGTGCTGGAGCTTAGCTCTGACCACAGATTTTTATAACCCTGAAGACAGAGAGCTGGTTGAACAGGATTTATCAGGAGCAGAGGGAAATGGCAACATGGGACTGCTCAAAGACAACCATCTGCCAGCAACTTTACCAGCAGCAACGCCCTGCAGTCAGCTGAAAGGAGGTGACACATCTCTCCTCAGGGTCAGGGCCAGGTTGGATGGGGCTTGGAACAGCCCAGTGTAAAGAAAGATTTCCCTGCTCATGGTAAAGGTTTTGGAACAAAATTATCTTTAAGGTCCCTTCCAATCCAAACTGCTTTGAGATTCTATGATTTCTGTCCCTCAGTGTGTTGAACACTGCACCTCTCAGCACTGAGATGTCCACCAGACACCACCGGTGCTACTGCTCCCCAGGGAGGTCCTGCTGCACTCCTGGCTCCCTGGCTGTTACGAACAGACAGATGTAAAAATTACTAGTCCAAAGTAGTCCAGGAGTGAGCAAATGGGTACCAGGGACAGGGTTCCCTGCCTTTCACCAAAATGCTTTGACCCCTGCCCTCCTGGAATTAAACCAACCCCTCAAAACACCCACCACGAGGAACAGAAAATTGCAAATGACTTAAAGTGGGATGGAAAACCCTGAGCTCGACAATCACAAGCTCAGGCCACTAATCTTCTTGTCATGGGAGCAGACTCACCCAGCAGAAGGGAATTCCTGCCTTTGACCAGACTAATTAGAGACACTGAACTCTGCTCCCATTAGGGTTTGAAGTGCCCTAATTGGATGTGACGCTCGCCGTACGCGAGGGACGCGGACGCACACGCGGTTCTCGTAGCTCACAGGCATCTGGCACCCGCGGGGCTGTGCCGCCACCACGCTTCCTCCCTCACCCCCTGGAGAGAGCTGTGTGGGGTGGAGAAACACTCACACCACCCCAGAGCCACCAGCAGCGCTGGGTGGGTGGATGGAGGCTGTAGAAGACTCCCCCATTCCAGGGAGAGAGGTACAGTCCGACCCAACACTGCGAGGACGTTCCAGAAGGTGGGGATGGGACTGGGATTCAAAGCTTTGCTCAAGTGAAATCAAGGCAGGAGGTGCTGAAGGAGTGGTGCCTGTTTCTCTCCTGTGCAGGTACAGGAACAATCAGCTCTGTGCCTCAGGAGGGCATCATATTTCCAAGCATGGTGGAACACAAGGTAGTGAAGGTCTCAGGTTAGAGGAGATTTAGATGCAGGATGAACCAACTGGATGTCTGGGTAGAGTGATGTGAATCCTCACCTCCTGTTCAGAACTGGCCCCTTGAAGTCCAGAGGAAAGTCATCACACTGCAGAATCCTGGTGCAGCACTTAGATACTGGTGGGAAGGAGACAAATCTCACTTTTCTAAGCCAAAATCCCTCTTCTCCAGAGCACCACAGTTTGGGAAGCAGCACGGAGTGGCCAGCAAGGCACAGGACATCCCTACAGCGCTCTCCAGTCCTGCTGAGCTCTTACAGAGCAGCACCCACCACAGGGAGGGCACTCAGGGCACGTGAGCAGAGATGGAGCACCAGGCTCTGGAGACCAAGCTGAGACTGGAAAAAATTAAACCTCCTCAATGGCACTGCAAGGAATCAACGTTCCTCTTCAATTATTGGGTTTTTTTGTGCAAAACATTAGAATCCCATACCTCTGCTACTTGTACTGTCAACTAAAAGTGTTGGCTTGCTGGGTCATATGGCATCAGTGTGCTCAAATCTGAAGCCCCAAGTTCAATTTCCAGTTAATGATCCATAAGAGGGATTGCAGCATTCCTCCTACAAAGATTGCCTGGAAGCTCCTGACAGACTGCTTAGTTTGGGGCAGAAAAAAAGCTCTGAAATATTTCCATGACTTATAAATCAGGTGAAGTCAGCAATGCTTTATAAGGAGCAGTAATTTGGTGCACACTGGTACCAATAGCTGGTCAGTAAAAGCTCCTTCAGAGTAAAAACAAAATAAAAATAGACAGTGATTTCAGTACAACCGAAATGCAGAACTTGTTCAAATTCATATATTATAAAGAAATTATTGTTTATTATTGAAGTACCAATTGATTATTAAAAACACATTTATTGAGGCTGGACCACAAGGTAACAGATACGTACCTCTGGCATAGTTGTGAAACCTCAGTAAATAATGAATATTAGAAACAGATTTATTGAGGCCTAACGATATGGAAAGATGTGTATCAGTTACAGAGCTCTTAAAACCCAATCAGTCTGTTCTTAAGCCATTTTTACTGAGGGTTTACAGCTCAGCAGTAGGGCTCCATGTCTTCATCTAGGGCAGCTAAGCCACATCTTATTGCTGGTTTGATATGTAATTAAGGGAGTGTTTGCAGGGATAAGACTGAACTGAGCAAGGAGAACCAGAATAAAACACAATCATTTTCCTGCTTCTGAAAGTGCAGAGCAGAGCTGCTGCTTCACCTGTGGTTGAATCTTTTCATACATCTCGGAACCCCTCTTTCAGTGGAGCGTGCAGACCATGGGCAATGTGAGGATATGACCCATCCCAGTGCCCCAAGCAGAACGTGTCCTGCCTCCCTGTACCATGCAGCTCACACCTCTGCTAGGCCTCACCAACTCACACTCATCACGCTCCCTTCACCAAATCTTGCTGAGTGTCATTGTTGTAAATGGTAAATCCAAGCTGCAGTGACATTAAATCTGGGCTGAACCCAAAAACTGCCTGGGAGGGGAGAGCTGGGCGTGGTGACACCATGAGTGGCCATCAGAAGGTACCAGCATGCAGGCTCTGAACCATCTCCTGGTCCCTTCAAGAATGTTTAAACACTTGCCCAGGAAA
>NC_031786.1:9028509-9053737 GCF_001522545.3 Parus major | reverse complement strand
TCCCTGCCAGCCCCATGGCACCTGCTTCTCCATCTCACACACGGGGTCCCAGCCTTCAGCACAGCCACTGGAGCCTCCCCAGGGCTCGAGCCTTTCACACATCTCGGGATGAACACAGGATGCCGAATCCCCAGGGACACAGCCAGAAAAACAAAGAGCCAGTATGGAAACCACAGACTGAGTGCAGGCAGTGATTCTGCCCAGATCATGCAGAACAGCTGGGGAAAAGCCCAGGGCAGGAGAGATCTGCTCCTTTTCTTTTGTCATGTCTTAAGGATCTCCCAGCCTTCCCACCAGAGGAGGAGGAGGGGAGAAAGAAGCCCAGATTACTGGAGAATTCCCCTAGCTCCGATTTTCTCTATTCAAATTTATATATTCCACTACAGGTGACATCATGATTGCTGGAGTCTGACAGGTGATGCTGTAAAATGCATGAAACCATAAAAATTTCAACAGCAGCAAGCTCCATTGACGCTACATCTGACAGCACTTAGCTGCCCAGCTAACACAAATATTATAAAAGCACTTGGGAAAGAAATCCAACCTGCCTGACCTCAGTTTTGGACTAATAAAGAGTACAGCATGACCAGATTTCACCCACTTATAATAAGCAGATATCTTTAAAGGAAACCAAAGCAGGGTGCTGGTCGGTATAAAGGACTAAGGCAAGAGATGAGTTAAGAGTGGACAAAGTGATCACTGGGCACACAGGGCTCTGCTCCACCCCAGCTCCCTGCCAGGAGATCTGTCTCAGAACTGCACAGCTATCACTGAAAAAGGATGTTCACCAGCCTCACACAGCCAGGCTAGGGTGGGTAATTGCCCAAATCATGTCAGAGCCCCTGATGTTCATTTCTGCCGTCCCCACAGGGAGAGTGTGAGTAATCTTGTCTCTGAAAGCTGGGCAGTAAGTGAATCCAGAAGAATCATTGTCTTTTCTATCAGCACTCTCAGCACTACATTTTAAAAGTCTGAGGATCTGCTTTTTATTTCTTTCTGCTATGAGATTCCTCTGGTCTCCCTGGAGGAGAAGAACAATCCTCAGATGTGTGGAATGCTCTTCTCCATCCATCCATCCATCCATCCATCCATCCATCCATCCATCCATCATGAAGGTGAAGGAGGATTCCCACGTTTCCCAAAACCATGGAGGTGAGTCAGGCAGATGTGGGCTGGTGGCTCCAGCCAGGCAGGGATTTTCAACCCAGACATGCTGAAATGGATCCTCCATTTCTCCAGGGAGAACTGGCTTCCATGAGCTCTCTGGGATTAGTCAGAATCCCATCTCATGGGCAGAAGGAGCTTGTCACCTTCCAACTGGCCACCCCAAAACCTTTCTGAGCAGAGCTGGGGACCCCAGTGCTGGCTGTTCTCAGCCTCTCAGAGACCTTCTGAATAAACCACAGGTTCCAATTTTCAACCCATCCTGCACCCATGCACCAGCCAGTGCCACCCCAATGTAACTCATCCCAGGCACTGCCCCAGCACCAAAACCAGCTCCCGGTAAAAAAACTGTACCCAGCTGTCCTGTGGAGTTCAGCAGGAGCCTGGTTTGCTGTTAGACAGCAAAGTCTGGTGAGACAGGCAGGCAACAGAAGTTACTGGAAATAAATCTATGGCTCCATAAACACTCCCTTTATTGATTGGAGAGCTGTTCTTGGAGCTCGCTGCTCTCGTGGTGCACAGACAAGATGGGGAGGGGGTGGAGCAGAAGGTACCACTGGGGTTGTCCAGCTCTGGAGCTGAGTTCTAGGCAAAACAACCATCATCATCCTCATCATCATCATCAAAATCACACTCTTATACAAGCAGTTACCATAACCAGCAGTGATGGTCACCATCCAAGCACGGCTTTTGATATTAGACTTCTTTAGATGTCATTTGTTCAGCCAAAGAAAAAATGTTATTGTGAAATTCTGTGCAATGTTTTTTGATCACAGGGTTTTATCAAACACTTCAGTGGAAAGTGGATGATCATTTTCTCACACAAATCACTTTTTTTTTTTTTCACTGTTCCAGATCTCCTCTTTCTATTAAAATAATTAGTGAGAGATCCTGCAGATTTTTTTCAAACAATTTTTAGTTACTGAAAAAATATGCAAAGTGAAAAAATTCAAAAACTGGACTGAATTAATTTTTTTTTTTTTTTTTTTACATAAATGGCTCCCTGTTTGGCTCTGAGGTTTATGAGGGTCAACATCAGTTGATAGAAATGTCATGGCTCCAGGCACATTGCTCCAGGCTTGGAGCAACACAGGGCAGCAACTCAGTGAGGAACATCAGTCCTGGGGGCAGGAGGACAAACAGTTACCAGGTAGGACTTCACCTTTCCTGCTCCAGTTCTTCCAAGTCTCCAGTTCACCAGCCAGGTTCAGCTCCAAAACCCACAAATCCACACAAATACCAGTAGACACCAAGAAAACTAAAGTTTGTTCTTTGCAGTCACCATCATGAAAAGCCAGAAAAATCATGAAAAGCCAGAAAAATATTTAGACACCTAATTTCAACTGAAATAAAGGGGATGTCCTGCTGCCAATGGAAAGGTTCCTGCCTAATCCCTCCCTGGATCACATCCCATGCTTCTCCACTGCAAAACACATTGGAAAATGCTAATGGGACTTCCCAGAGTCCTGTTGCTCCCAGGTCAGGTTGTGTGAGGACTCAGCTACTCTAATTAACACAAAGCCCTTACAGGGAAATGAGCTCTTCCCAACCAACACAGGAGAGCAGCTCTGGGTTCAAGTGTCCCATATCCTTCTGCTGCCAGCCTCTGGATAATTTCCTGACCCAAACTCCAGCCTAAAGGCAGCAGGAGCCCCTGCCTGGATCCCCTATGGATGGTACTGAGCTGTGGGATCACTCCCATCAAGGCAGGGGATGGCACTCCATAGTGTAGGGTAATTCCTGGGCTTTGATGCCCCAAACCCCTCCCTTCTGTCCCTGCCAAGCCATCCTTTCCACCCACCAGCATCCAGGTGAGTCCTCAGGTGCAGCAGGTCTGTTCACCAGGGAGGTGACAGCCAGCACAAGAAGGGGACAGAGCCATCAGGCAAGAGCAGGCAGCTGTGACCAGCACTGCTCCCACCTGCAGCCCTCCAAAGGCATCTGGCTGCCAGCAGCTTCATTTTGCAACCTTAGGGTCCCTTTAATGCATCCCCCCTCTCATTTTTATGGAATAGGCAAAAAAGTCATAGCAACTGATCATAAAATTTCAAACTCATTTACCTTTCAGGAGGCAACTCAGCACAGGCTGTTACAGGGCAATTTGGTACATCATAAAGTTTCCTATTAGGACAGAAAATAGGGCTGCTTGCATGAGCTGCCAATTGGAAATAAAATAGTAGTGGGGTCATGATCATTAGCACTGCTTTTTCTATTAGGTTTGCTTTCCACCAGGGTGGGAAGAGGAGGGAGATTTGGATGCAGGTGAAAACAGATGAGGCAGGTCTGGAAGACAGGGGACAGGAGAGGAAAGGTTATTTTTTCGGGGAATGATGGGTCTGCTCCTGCACCTATTGAATTTGTGGTGAAGAGCCCCACAGGGTGATGGTGGGTCCAGAATGAGTCCCTGGACCACACTGGGGTGTCCAGTCTCCTGCAACAGCAGCTGCACGAGCAGCTCAGCAGAGTGGCAGCTCCTTTGTGGTATTTGGGAACACAGCATATGTTTTCAAAAACAAAACCAAAACTTACCTAAGCTGAGGTAAAGAAAGGCCAGGTTGGTACTGCAACCAGACACTGCTGTAAATGAAACATCTCATCTAAATCTACCCTCAGCCTGAAGCCTTTCCCTCTTGTCCAGTCATTGTGGTCCGTGCTCTTGGGACTGAAGTCTCAAGGACATCCTGAGTTTCCTGATGCTATCACTCCATCCATGGGACAGTGGTACAGGGGGAAGGCATTTTGCTTCAGGAAAGAAGCAACAGAGCTAAAAGCAGCATAAATAATGATTTCATTTATGTGGAGGAGAAAAAGCTTCTTCCCCCTATCAGGAGTTTCCTCATGCTGATGCTCATGCTATGAGCATGCTGACCCAGGTGAGAGGCTCAGCTCACCTCCACACACTGACTCAGCAACAGATTCCCAGCACAGAAATCAAACACCATGAAAGAAACTGGTCCATAGAAATCAGAAGGCATCAGCTCAGAGTTTGGGCACTCAGGTCACACATGGCTGTGAAGCCCAGGTCATGAAGCAATAACAACATGATCTGTTTGTTAATATTCATCCCATGGTTCCCATAAAAGCCCTCATGCCCTCTCCAGGGCTCTGTCCTCTTGCATTATTTCTCACCATTTATTAAGACAAATTGTTCCTCCACCACAGTTGGAAAACAACCAAAACCAGCAGTGCTGTCTCCATCTCGTGGGGAACAGAATCCCAGCCAAGCCATCTCACTGCTCACTGAGCACATCATGGGTTTGTTACCTCCCCATTCTCCCCTTGGCTTTTGGATGGTTTCCTCCCAGTTGCAATCTCCAACTCCTCCTGTCCTGGCATTGCAATCATCCCTGGAGCATTCCACCCCTTCCTGCCCCACTGCAGGTGCTCCTCCTTCGTGGGGATTCCAACCAAGGGCACAGGAAAGCTTCCCAAAACTGTGTGTGGGAAATCACTTTTGCCAGCAGAGCACCATCTGGACAAAGAGCCCTGCCACAACCATACCCATGGGTCTTCTCCAGCCTTGAAAAGCACCAGTAGACACAACCACCTTGTGCCTCTTCAGCGAAGAGCCCATCACTCATGGCCTTACAGCAGAGAGATGGGGAGGGCACGGCTCCTGGAACCCGTGGAGCTGCTGCCTGGCTTGGCTTCCATCTGCCTTCACCTCCCAAAGGAGAAGAGCCAAAAGCTGGGCTCCCTGCAAGGCAGGAGGTGTCTTCCCAGGGCACTGTCTGCTCCATCCCCTCCCAGGGACACCACCCCTTGTGACTGCTCAGCCTGGGAAACACAGCCAAGCTCCCAGCCAGGCACACACCCAGGTGCTCCCAGCGAGGCACCATGGAAATAAGGGAGTTCTGTGGTGGGATTTTTGGTGACTTCCTGGCAGGTTAACGTGGGGATCCACTGAAAGGATTCCTGCAGCCCTGCTCTGCATGAAAATGCACCCATGGCACAAACCCAGCTGGCCCAAGGGCTGGAAAGGCACAGGTTCCCACTGTGCCTGGTGTCCCTGGACTCTGCACACCCCAGCAGGTGATCAGGGCAGCAACACGAGCACTCACAGCACCGGGAGCACTGCTGGAAACCTCTCATCCTGGGCCAGGGAGCTGGGCCAGCTTCTCCTCCTGCACACACAGCCCTGCCAGCCAAAAGCACACCCAGCCCCACACACCAGCTAGCTATGACACTCAGATGGGCTGAGCTGCTGCTTCTAAAGCCAGAGAAGTCAGCAGCGAGGCTGAGGTCAGTGTTTGATTCCAGCAGGTGTGTGAGGGTTTTCTGGGGGTCTGCTGGGGATGGAAGTGAAAGCTTTATGGAGTGCTGGTGGGTGCTCCTGACAGCTCTGAAGACAACACAGATTTAGCACAGACTGCAGCAGTGCTATCCCCTCACCATCTGATTTCTGAGTTCCAAAGCCTTGGGGTGACAGATAAAACTTTGCTACACCATATTTTTAGGTTTATGTTCCACTGAGTGGCTCTTCACATTTATTCTGAACATTCTCCTAAAAAAATTTTGCTCCCATTAATTCACTGTGATGGATTTGATAGCCTATAGAAGAGCTATCAGCCAACAGCAGGTAGTCCATGATGCAACTTTAAGTCACAGTCATCTTTTATGACCAGGATTCATTCCTTAAACCTTTTCTTTTCCTTCTAGCTTGCTTTGATTTGGGCTTTTCTTATTAATTAAATGGCAAGTTTCAGTAGCCTAAGATTGAATTATAAGTCTTGTTTAGAGGAAGGAGAATGATCAGAGCAAAGGGTGGAAGCTATATATGTAATATATACATATACTTAAGACATGGAACTTTGCTTCCAGACGTTTGGAACAAATTAAATAGAGGATCAAATTAACTAGTGATTGAATTAAGTGGAAAGCATCTCATTACCTAAAAGATGGAAACATGTGTCATTTTATAACAGCTAAAAATAAAGCAAGAATGGGTTGAAATGAAAAGCAGGAACCTGAAAATGTCAGCCAAATTTGGGGTCTGGTGAGCCCTCCAAATGGGAAGGCTGTAAATAATGTGGGTTTTGCCTCATAGTGCTGGGAAATGATGGGCTTGGAAACCAGATGTTGTGAAAAGAGTGCTGCACACCACATTCCACATGTGTGCAGGTGAAGAAAGGTGTGCAGGGACAAAGGGGGCTCATCCAGCTAAGTGGGGTGCCCAGGACACCCTCTCCACCCCCAGGTTTGGTATCCAAACCACCCTTGGGTTTGGTATCTGCTGCTCCACTGAAAATCCAGAGTGACGCCGTTGGCTCGGCCTGTGGGATGAACACTGTCAGTGAACGAGTTCAAACTCTGCTGCTCCCAACCCAGCTGCTCAATCACCCTGGATTTCGAGTGTTTCACAATGAGGAACAAGACTAGGGGGTACAAATGTATCTCTTTAACCCAAGATTAAGACATCTTTTCACTGCCTTAATTCAGCACCTTTACCGGAGGGCTCGCTCCGCTGTTTTCCAGACATTCAATTTCCTTTAAAATACATGTGAAAAGCAGAGGGAGAATTCAGATCCAGGTTTTTGTTTCACCATTAGAACAGAGACCGTTTCACACCTTCCCTCCCTCCTGTGACATTGATGTTCATCTTCCTTCCTGCTCATCTGGACCTTACAAATTCCAGTCACTTCTCTTCCTGACACCACATTTCACTTAGGGATGCATTGCATGGAAATTGCACTGAGCTGCCACAGAGAGCAGGAAATCGGTTTTTCACTCCACCAAACTCCAGCTCCAAATTCAGGATGAGGAATATGGCCTTAGCCCTTTCCTATCTAATGTCGTATTTTTTCCTTTTGTTCCACTTATATATATATATATCATGTCCTGACAAATGCAAGTGGAGCTTTTCCAAGATAAATAACGTTATCTTTGCAGAACCCTACAGCACCCCATGGCAACTCATTATTTTTCAATTAAATTTACTGCTCATTGGCAGTTGCTCTGCTTTAATTTTCTGCTATTTGTTTACTGAAGACCAAAATGCATAACACAAAGCCCTATAAAAGTCAGGCTAAGTTAATTAAATGTGAAACTGGGAAACCCTAACTTTGCCTCCTGAGCAATTTTATCATGATATCTCCTTAAAAATGTCACTTTTTGCAGAAATTTATTTAGACATATGTAACCACGATTAATTAAATGTGTGGTCCCTCCACAACTCACTCCAAAAAACACTTAGCTGTATTTTGTAACCACTGATTGGAGAAACAAGAGTTCACAGGATTCACAATGCCAGAGGAAGAAAAGAGATTTCAGTCAGACCAATGTTTTTAGATCCCTTACAAGTTTCTGAGTTATTTTGCCTGAATGCAGGATGTCTGAGAGGTTTGGAAGAGATGCACCACATTATTTTCCTTCTATTGTCAAGAAGACCTGGTTTCTTTCCTTGATGGAACCATGGATTTGATGGATTTCAAAGCAGTCAAGTATTTAGGTTTATACCAGCCATTTTATGTAAAATTTTACATTTACATTTTACAAAAATACTCTGGTCAATGTCCACTACAAGCTGTTGATGTGGATCAAGAAATGACAATAAATGTAAAAGACAAATGAAGGCACAAACCTTGGCTGATGATGCTCCTACACCATCAACATCAGAAATCATTTTTTCAGTAACTCTATTCCATATTTGCATTCTCCTCTCCAAGTGAGCTAGGCAGACCATATAAATCCCACTTTCCTACCATGTAAATCCTACTTTCCATGTACTTTTTTCTCCACATGACTGATGGAGACCTTGAAATCATCTCAGGCATGGATGTCTATGATGCAAATCACTGTCTCTGTTCAGGTGAAGTCTGTCCTCACGGTCTCAGGGTGGGGTGTCCATCACAAAGCCACCAATCAGACACCTTTGCCAGCCATGGAAACACACACCTGCATCCAGCCCTGAGATAGGAAGGTAAAATAGAGACCAACCACTTGAAAATTCCCATTTTCCACCACTGTTTGTAGCAACAGCCCATAGAATTTCCTAGGACAAGTCATCAGATGTTAGGCTGAAATCTGGAGGCAACTTATTGAAATCCAAGAGCAGAATTTAACATGTCAGAAACACTTTCCAGTGCTAAAAGACTCCCAGCTTGGAGTTGGAAACTCCAGATTTATTTCTAAACCCACCAATCATTTGTAGGAGAAGAGGAAAAGGGCAATCTTTTCTGAGAATCACAAATTAGTAACAACACAAATAATAAAATAATGAACAAAGGACCCTGAAGATGGAGAAAAGTCTCCACTTAGGTACCCACAGTTTGAAGAAAACAGAATCCAAGGCTTCAATATTTTGTTGAAATAAATTACTTCAAAAGGGAGAGGTACAAATTGCACCTCCAAAGGCTTGGCCAAGGTTCTTGTTGCAGGAATGAGCAGCTCAGAGGGAAGAAGGTTTGTCCCAGTAGGATCAAGGCACAGAGACCTGGGCAGAGCCCATCACATGCAGCATGTGATGTGTTTGATCCTTGCTACTGATCCCAGAAGGCAGAGCTGTGCCTGAGACAGCAGCACCTCGAGTCAAGGGAACGGTGTTGAGGTGAGCTTTGCATCTTGGCCAGGGTGAGAGAAGCACAGTGTCAGCAGCTAATAAGTTTATAACGGGATTTCTTCCTCAAGCCAAAAGCAGCCCAGATTTATAACTCTCCCATACCACTCTGAACTTTGCAACACTCCTCCTGAAACATTTCATTATTGCTCAATTACTGTCATGTTCTCTTAAAGACCTGGAGGGGGAAGGTGGTCTCCATTTGGAGGCCAGATGCCATTTCCATTTCCTCGAAAAAACTGCTCTGTGCAATAAATAACCCAGTCACCCTTCAGAAACAGGCTTTGAGGCTACGATAAGTTTAAAAAAAAAGTGAAAACTGTGACATGTTCTATGTGCAATGGAAACTAAGCAGAAACTAAGATGTTAAATTAGTGGCGGGGCACCTTTGTCTTGCGGCAGGGCCAGACTGTCTGGCTGGCTGGGAGGCAAGAGCAGCAGAAACTCTGCCCAGCTGCTGTCTCACTGAGGTACCTGGGCTGGGCTTGCCTAGAAAGGGTTTGGGAGTGTGGGGGCTACAGAAGTGGCTTCTCTGAGAAGTTTCTGGAAGCTTCCTCAGTGTCTGACTGAGGCGATCCCAGCTGGCTGCAGGACGGACCCGCCGCTGGCCAAGGCCGAGCCCATCGACCACAGCAGAAGCACTTCTGGGATAAGGGATTGATGAAGGGATAAAAAATCCTGCAAAGCTGCAGAGGGAGGGGAATGAGGAATGTGAGAACAGCTCTGCAGGCAGCCAGGGCAGTGCAGCAGAAGGGGCAGGAGCTGCTCCAGGCACTGGAGATTCCCCTGCAGCTCATGGTGAGGAGCTGTGCTCCCACAGCCCCTGCAGCCACGGGGGAGCAGAGATGCACCTGCATCAGAGCAGATCCACCACAACAGCTCAGCAGCTCCCAGGAGAGCCCTGGCATGCTTCTGGAGTACCTGCATGGTTTTATTGGCCTTGGAACGTGACCCTGGGGCAGGGAAGCAGGAGCTCCAGGAGCTCCTCACAGAGCAGGCCCAGGTACTTTGGGCCCAGGAGGAGCCCATGCCACAGCAGGTCCATGCCCAGAGAAGGCCGTGTCCCTGTGGGAAGCCCATGGTGGAGCAGGAGTTGTGATCCATGCTGGAGCAGGCTGTTCCTGAAGGACTGACACAAAGGAAGGGACACACGTGGAGCAGCCTGGCCCAAAAGGACAGCACCCTATGGAATGGCCCCAGACACAGCAGCCTGTCCCTGAGGGGCTGCACACCACGGAAAGGACCCACGCTGCAGAAGGTCATGGGGAACTGCAACACACTGAAGGACTCACACTGGAGCACTTCATGGAGAAATGTCTCCCTGGAGCAGTGGAGACTGAGGAATTGTCACCCTCAGGAGGGAGGAGTGGCAGACACAGCATGTGACAGACTGACCACAGTCCCCATTCCTCAACCCCCTGCACTGCTGGAGCAGGAGGAACAAAAACAAGAGAATTTGGGACTGAAGCTGAGGCCAGGAAGAAGGGAGAGGTAGGGGAAAGTCTTTTAGATTTGAGTTTATTTCTCATTATCCTACTCTGATTTGATTGGCAACAAATTAAATTAATTTCCTCCAGTTGCTGAGTAACCTTATCCTGATTCAGAAGCCTTTTGTTATGTCTTCTCTCCCTGGCCCAGCTGAGGATGGAGCAGCTTTGGTGGACACCTGATGTTCAGCCAAGGTGACTCCATCACACCCCCAAACATCAGGGCTCTCATAGACAAGCCCAGAACAGCCCTACAGCACCAATCACAGCAGTCTGGGACAGGGGCTGGCCTGGTGGGCTGGCCCAGGATGGGGATGATGCATCCCAAGGGAGGCTAATGCTGAGAACAAGGATCTGAGCCCACTGTCCTGGACAAAATCATCCCCTCTGCACAAGCAGGTGCTCAGCACCCACCCAAGATGAGCTTTGGAAAACGAAAAATCAAATATTTTCCATACTGAAAAGCAATTTTTATCTCTTGTTCCCAAGGTCTGAGTGGATTTGACTTCAGACATTACATTCTACTCCAGCATGGGAGGTCTTACATTCTGCATCCTTGCCCAGAAAAATCAGAGGCCCTGTGTACTCATAACCCCACCCCTGAGCTCAGTGTCTGTCACAGGGTTTGTGAATCACCTGACAGCTCTCATGCATTCACCAGGCAGACACTTCCACAGCACATTATCATCCAAAATGCCTTTTCTGCTTTGATACTGGTAACAAGTATCTGTTTGTACACATGGAAACCACATCATATATTCCAGCTGGAAATTCATACTCGATTTCAGAGAAGGAAACGAGCTCCTCCATGCGAGATGCATAATTTGTTGTGTGAATATGAAATACGTGACTGCCTCACATGTTATGTTGTGAGCTAATCAACAAAAAAGGAAAAAAAAAAAAAGAAAAAGAATGGAAAAGGTCCCATCTGTCTCTAAATCCTATGATCCAACTGTTCTCAGCTAACTCCAGCTCTTCCAGTACCTGGTACACGTACAGCAAGGAGAGGTTCCTGTGCCAGGGAGTTGGTGAAAAACCCAGGAGCAAATACGAAGCTGCAGCTGAAGTTACATCCAAGGCAGTGAGGAAACATCTTGGAGGGAATAGAGACCTTATGACACCTCTTCAGCTGACTGAAGTCATTCCCCGACTCTTCAAATTGTTCTTGACCTGTCTTTTTATCCAGGCTCCCCTGTAATTATCTTCTTAACATAATTTCCCTGGAGTTCCCTGAAGAGCCTTAATGGGATCACTGGGAAAGATCCAGATGCACATTAGAAAGCGTGGGGGCAAAAAGATGATGGGAATATTGCCACTCACATTGGTGAGGCTGCAAGTTCAGACTGGGGCTTGCTGGCCTCAGCAGCAGCTCTGCCACACAAATTGAGTGGATCAGAGTTAGGTCTGACATGCTTTGCTCCTTCTGTCATGGTCTCATTTATCTGCACCAGGTTCCTGAGCCTGACTTTAAAGTTCTGCTCCAGTATCACCAAAGGAGCTCCTCCCAGCATCCAAGGAACAGGATTATTCCATTGGAAATAGGAATATTTGCCTGCTCCTTTCAGTGTGTTACTGCAACTGCTTCAGCTTGTTTGCCTCAAAAAATGCAACAGGTTTGAAACAGCAGCACGAGGTGGGGCCCAGGCCTGATAGGACATTTTCATGCAGAAGAAAAAGAAGCCCCAACTCTCAGCTAGCAGCTACCAAAGCAGTGAGACCACAGAAACCCAGGCCATCCCTGGTCATTCCTCCCTCTCTCCACTGCTGAGGGCAATGATGTTCTACCTTACATGCCACAGCTGAGTCCCCAAGTTTAATGGGATGAATCTTTGCCATCCTACAGGTTTAACCCACTTAGAGGATTACATAAAACTGCCTGGATTAAGATAGTTTTGTGTCTTGAATCAATTTAACTAAGCAATGCAGATCACTGTAGCTGAATCTCTTGTCCTTGGAGATTTATCCAACCTGGATTTTACCAGCACAGATTTTAGAGGGTTTCAAATTGACAGTTCCTTCAAGACTTGATTCAGAGTCTACTGCAGTCAATTAAAGACTTAGGTACAACAGGGTTTAGATCTGCTCCTTTAGCACCCCTATTAGTTACAAACCATGTCCATGTTTTAATCAAGAGACCAGCATTAATGATTTAAGAATTACCCTGTGTTGGCCAAACAAGACCTCGTGGACATCTTTCTGACAGGATCTGTCTTCCATCACACCTGTGACTGGCACCCATGAATTTTGCCATCTCTGTTGAGAGATAAGCAAATTAACAAAAGAGTGAATTTACACTTCTCACAGTTCCCAGAGATTTCTCCAAGATTTCTCTTTTTTTTACCTCGTGCTTCCCAAGCCTCCTCTGGTGGAAATCTTCCTGCTCTGGGAGGTATCTACTGACAGCAAAAATGGTGTTGGAAGATACCCAAAACGTGTAACATGGAGAGGAAGGTGGGAAATGTGCAGGATTGGCTCAGCATGTCACACAGCTTTGGGAAACTGGTCAGCTCGGATTGTCAGCCTTAGCTGAGATTTTGAGATCCACCAAGGACAGCTGCTGCTTTTTCTGGGTCCTCCAAGTCCCACCCAATGGCCACAAGTGTCCAGGTAGAGCCATTCAATTCAGAATCACAGAATCACACAATGAACCAGGTTGGAGCAGAACTTTGAGATCATCAAGTCCAAACTGTGACCCAACACCTCATCATCAACTAAACCATGGCCCTGAGTGCCACTTCCAGGCTTTTTTAACATTTCCAGGGGTGGTGACTCCAGCACCTCCCTTGGGCAGATGATTCCAGTCCCCAGACACTCTTGCAGTGAAGATTTTTTTCCTGAAAGAAAAATACCAACAGAGTGAAAGCAGCACTTGCTCAGATGGGCTTTACCTCTGGCTCTGTCACCTTTCCTCTTGACTTGGTTGTAAATCCCTCCTGGATCCTTATAATACTGAGCAGGGAGAGGGAAGAATTGCCTGGTTTAAAACAAAGCAGCTCATTCAAAAGCTGTTGTTTGCCTTGGGCGGCAAACACTGACTTTTACAAACAGCAGACATGTCCTGGGGATTTGGGGTGACTGCTGCAACATTTTCAGGCTGGATAGTAAACAGCTAGGTAAGCACTGACACTGCCCTGATGCAGAGTTTGAGGCTCCTTTCCTCTTCCCTGGGGAACATAAGCCATGATCCTGCTAGAGAAACAAATGATTAATCATAGCAGGGGTACCTCGTTAAGATTTATTACAAACCCTTGTGATAGCACAGGAAAACTGCTTCCAGGAGTCATCCAATAAAGCAGAATTAACAAGACAGCCCCTCAGATGGAACTGTGCTATCCAAATCCCTTTATGCTGACCTGCAGCCCAGAACTGCCAGGACAGCCCCAGCAGCTGCCCAGCTTTAGCAGAGCTCTGCAACTTTTAGCAGGAATCAGGCACAGAGCCCCAGCCACAAAGCTGATGAACAAAGAGAAAGGGAAAAAACAACATTATACCACAGCTATTTGATTGTTATTTATGCCCCACTCCACCTCACCTTTCAGGAGTAAAACACCACACCATGCACAGAAATGCCTTTGGTCTCGTGCAGGCATCACATCACTGCAACATGGGCTGCAGACTGTCCTGCCATGTGAATCCAAAGCTTGCTCCCACCAGGAAAGAACAAGTCCTGCATGTTTTGATGCTTTGAGGCTGCTCACACACCTCAGGTTTCCCCACAGCACAGATTGCAACACAAACCACAGCACCAGATCCCTTGAGAGCATCGCTGCCTCAGCTGCTCTGGGTGATTCAGCAGCAGACTCCAGCTCCAGCTGGAGGAAAGAGAAGGTGAGTGACACCCAGATCTGACAACCATCACTTCACCAGTTCTCAGAACCAGGATTTTTTCCTGTCTCCTTTCAAAGTGAATTTTTTGTTTGCTAATCGTGTTTTAAAGAAAAATGGTTCAACACAGAAGACAAATAATCCCAAGACCCAAGAACAATATTGGGGTAAAATTAAACATTTCAGTTGTCCCAATATAATTTTGTATTCCAGGGAAAAAAACCTTGCAACAGGTAACCAGGTCTCCCCATTGAAGGAGAGTAAACCCAGCACTCTGCATTGCCATTAAAGTAACTTAAAAGGTGCAGAGCCCAGAGCAGCTCCTTTCAAAGAAAGAACTGTTTCTGTGGTGAGCTCAGTAACACAAGAGAAAGCTGCCCAGTGAGTGAAAAGATCCAGGACAACATTTTTCAGTTTGTTTTTCCCATTGGTGTGTAATGTTATCCAGCTCATACATAGCTGAACTAGATCATGCCTTCCAGGAAGATATCCAGGTCTGAGGTGAAGCATCCGAGCTAGAATTAATTTCCCTCTCACCCTGGTCAGTTGTTCTGGGTGATTATTGTGTTACTCCTCAGTTGTCTTTCCAATCTAACCTCAACATCCATCCACCAGATCTTCTCCTGGTGCAGGGGATTACCTACCATCACCTACCACACTGCCTCCAAACGTCCTTTTCAGCAAGCCAAGCAGCCTGAGCTCCTTAAGCCTGACTCTCACTCCAGACCTGAGCTCATCCCAGTACAGCTGAGTTATCCTCCAACCTGTATCCCACAGAACAAAAGCCATCATGCTGTTTGGAGGGTCAAAAACTTTGTGCTACCCACTGAAATTGCCTCAGATGCAAACACCAACCTGATAAAATTGAGGGGTGTGAGAAGAGCAGCACTGGAATTGGCTGCCCACAGAATCACCCTTTGGAAAGGGCCCCAAAAATGTGTAGATGTGGTGCTTAGGGACACAATTTAATGGTGAATCTGGCAGTAGGTTAATGGTTTGACTGGATGATCTGGGAGGGCTTTTCCAGCCTTTAATGATTTGGGGATCCCATGAAGGAAATCCCAGTCTCTGTAGCTCCTCCAAGGCTTTCCCAAGCAGGAATTGTAAGCATTCACTGACTTGAGTTATCCATCAGTTCGTGAATGTCTGGCAATCTCCACTCTGTCAGGGAATTCTGAAGTCTCTTCTTTGCCATGAGCTGTGCAAGGTCTGTGAGTTGTGTGTGCTTTTTGAGATGGTTTCACTCAAAGTGGCACCTGTCCATGGGGAAGAGGAGAATTCTCCAAACAAATGGCTTATTATTTCAGCACTTGCATGGGAGGGCTCCTAGGAACGGTTTTCATCAACAAAACTCTCTCTGGGTACCACTGACAGCTAGAGCTTCCAGTCAAGGCATGCTGAGGTGAAAATCCAAGGAATGCCATTCCTTCTTGGAGCCAATTCCTTCGGTGTCAAATTGCCAGCCAAAGAAAACACATTAAAATCAATGCCCTTAAAAATGACAAGCTCCAGAAAAACGCCCCCTGAAAACAGAGATGGTCAATCCAAAGCTGTTCATGAGGCTGCCTCCAACTGCCAGGCTCCCTGTCACAATATTCCCCCCCAGTTTTTCCCCAGTGAAATATGGTTCTCCTGGCTGGAGCCAGTGGGCTGCTGCCCCTTTGCTCAGGGAGCACTGCAGGGGTGTGGGGCAGGCTGTGCCCCACTGTGTTTGCTCAGTCCCAAGGAAGGCAAATTTCTTCCTTGATTCCCAGAGTCACTCTGCTAAATGTCTTTATGTTTCCCCACAGGCTGTGCTGGTGGTCTCCCAAACCAGGCTGTGGTGTCTCAGCAGCAGTTCTAATTATGGAGCCCAAGGAAGCAGATAAACAAGAAGCTGGATGACTTTGTGAGTGAATTTAGGCCTGTGATAACAAAGACAAGCCCTGCAGCCAGGCACAGCCTGGGGGAACACCACAGTTTCCCATCTAGTTGGATTAAGGCAAGCCATCAGGAACCTGCTGAATCAGCCAAACAAGTGAGCTGCCATCCTCTGCAGAGCTCCAGTGATTCCCAGGATCTCATCCTGCTCTGCCAGCACCCCTGAAATCCCCTGGGACAGCAGCCCTGAGCCCTCAGCGAGCCAGCAATAAACCCAGCACCAAGAGCTACTGCTCAAAACACACTCAGCATCCTGTAACCTCACACTTCAAGCCTCCTGTACCTAACCTGTGTCTAACCTGACCTGCTGCAAACTGCAGTGAGCCACAGATCACACCCAACAGGAGCAGCAGGGATAATTACTGCTTCCAGACACAGGCTGGACATTAAAGGAAGCTGTTAAGGGTAATGGTGGGTCATCCACCTCGTGGGCTCTTCAGACTGAGAGTGGAAAAGATATTTCAGGCAGAAATGGGTTAGTGGGCTCCGTGTTGAGGTTAGTGGACAGAAGTTTATGGTCTGTAGTTCACAGCAGGTCAGACTAGATCAGGCTTTAGATGTTTCCAGCACTTGTATGTCCCTGTCTCTGAACAAATAATAACCAGGGTCCCCCAGGCCAGTCCAGTAGTCAGCTCAATTATGGGGAAATTGAGGCAAGTTGATAAAACAGCTGGGCTTTCCCCAGTGTTTGGCAGCAAGGGGAACCAGCACTTATCTCTAGATTCAACACCCTGGATGACATTCCAGCACTTTCTGAAATGCATCCACATCACTGCAAAGATCCAAACTGCCCACCAAGCACATCCTCACTCGGGAGCAGTGGCTCGAGCCCAGGCTGTCCTCACATGCCCAGGCTGTCCTCAGAGGTCCCAGGAAACACAGAGAGAGGAGAGGGGTGATGTTGGTGTGAGCAAATATCTTCTCCCTGAGCCAACAAAGCCCACAGGATCACGCCTGGGCAGGCAGCAGCAGCTCCATCTGCTCAGCCCGTGCTGCCTCAGTCACAGCTCCAGCTCCTGCAGCAGAGGAATCATCATCAGGGCACCGAGAGCTCCTGCTTCAGCAATATTTCTCTGATGCCTGGGAAGTAATTACCAATAGCTCTTCCCACTGTCCTCTAATGGAAGGTGGCCTCATTAATTACATTACACTGAGTCAGCTTAGCATGCTCAGAGATAATCAAAACACTGTTAGTCATTCTTCCAAAATAAGCAGCAAATTTGCTACGACACCTCGTGTTTAAATATTTTCCACCGCACCTTAAGCTACCTGAACCTCATCTCCTATGAGAACCAGTTCACCCACTCCTGAACTGCCAGCACCAGACAAAGCACAAGGTGGTGTTTTGGGGTACCCAGCAGAAATAGAAAAAGAGGATGGAACACCCCAGTTAGACTTCAGAGGAGCTTTGGTACTGATAGAGACGTGCAGCACCTTGAAAGCATCGTGAGCCCTCAGCAGGGTGACCATATTTCACAGCCTGACCTCTCCTGGCCCCTGCCACAGCCACTGCACGATGCTGGCTCTGAGCAGGAACCTCCTGTGCTGGCTCATCAGCTTCACCTAAATGAGTGTGGCTGTTAATATCGACTAATCTGCATATTGCTGGTGATGTTAATGCCTTTCCCTTACCCACTCCACGGTTTCCTGATGCCTCTGCTCTATGGTACTGTACATTTAAACCCTAAATGTGCAAATGAACCTCTTTAAACACTGCACAATATAAGCTGAGCTTAACAGAGCACATCTACACCCCCAGGTTTGTCCTTTCCCTTAAATATATGAAATAACGTCATTTAGGTTACACTATTTATTAAATAATGTTATTTAATCCCCATGGTTATTAGAGAAAGGCAAAAGGACTAAATCACCTTCCAGAGGAACCCTTTTCTCTGATGTTATTTTAGGGAACCTACAGGAACTAGAAATAGGAACCACCTCGTAGTAACTACTACATGGTAAGGAAGAGACCCCAGCTTCTTTAAAGGAGGAAATGTGGTCATATTTGAGAAAAGAAAAAATGTTTCTGCTTAGGATCTTGAAGATATTTTGAAATGTTTAAGTTTTTCCTTCCCATACAATTGTTTCAGAAAAATCAGCAGCATTTAATTTTTAAGGAGGGATTTAAATGGTTTCAGAGCATGCAGCTGAAGCAAAATGAATCAAACAAAACGTTCAGGGTTCCCTATTTGTTCTGCTGAATAATCTTCCTCTTAGTGCTATCAGAAAGAAATTAAGAAACATTTTTTTAGTTTAACAACTAAAAGTAGAAATCAATTATTCAGACTTCTAGTTCTGAGCTGTTTTGAAAAATCTACCTTCTTGATATGCCTGAGATCATTTAAAGATATTAAGAAATATGGTTGTGTGCACCAAATTAAAGGAAGCATCAAAATATCTGATACAAAATAAAAGCTTTAAAACAAATCTCCATAACCATCAGTGAAAACATTTGACAATTATTTATATTTCAAATAAAACAGGTGATTTTTCAATTAAAATGGAGATGCAATCTTTCTTAAAAGTGATGAAAATGCAAATACTCAGTACTAGATAAATTAGTCTGGAAAAATGCATATGTACAGAAAATAGGTCATGTTGCACTGAGTGAAAGAGGGAGGGAAAAGTAGAATATTGAAGAGAAAAAGCAAATTGAACTCAAGTTCTTATTTCTCAACAGCATCCTTTAACAAAACCCACTCTTTATGTTTTCTCTGCAAACACTGAACCAACAAGGAAAAGGTCACAGGGATCTGACCTCCCTTTAATAATACATTGACAGTTTTTCCTTTGGAGGGAAAAACATTTTGTAAGGGCAAAGACAAATAATCCCAACCAGATTAATAAATTACTTTAAAAAGAGAGCTGAAAAAGAAAGCCCCACAAATTGACTCTACTTTACAACTTTAACGAGTTGTGGAGTCTTTTCCACGTATCAATCATGACAGACCTTCTGTTTTTACTTTAGCACCTTTTTTTTTAGTACCTTTTATTTAAAAAAAAAAAAAAGAAAAAGGTGCATAAAACAATATTTGGAAATAATATTTGGAATACCACGGGGTGTTAGGGAAAACAGAGCCTTCCCTGAACTGCCTGGAGGAGCTGAGTCCCACTGGGCAGCCAAACAACGAAGCACTGAAGAGGCAAAAAAACACTGCATGAAGAAAACCCACTTTCCTCCTCTCCTTCTTGCTTTCACCCCTGTCTCAGAGGTCACTGGTTTATTTCTTTAATTAACCAAGTGGCATCTCCCAGGGCTGTGGGGCTCAGTCCCCTCTCGGTTATCCTGCAGGAGAAGAGCTGCAACCACAGGACATCAGCTCTGGGTTTCTGGGGATGAGACCAAGTTAAAATTAACCACCAAGATTTCAGGTCATATTTTTGGAGGAGCGAAAATAATAGGGGAGGAAAAGGAGAGGTCAAAAATGAGCATTGCTGTCAGATTTGTCAGACACCCCTTGAAGCCAGCAGCCAGATTCCTCCATGTGAACGGGACACATTGTGACTCTGCACGATCAACCCATCAACAGTCTGAAGGAGACAACAGCCCAGACTTCCCACTGCAACACCAAAAATGCCCATGAGGAAGCTGGGTTGTCCTGCAGAGCATTTTCACTCCGCAGAGAGGAGTTCTGCCCCAGCAATGTCCATCCTGAAGTAGCCCAGAAGTAAGAGGAGAACCGAACATTCGAGCTCAAGGGGAAAAGATTTAACCACAGACACAAACCATGACATGAACCAGCCCTTCTCTCTGACCCAGGCACAAAACTCCAAGGGACAAGTTACACCCTGGCCTGATCAGAGAGCTGATCTTGCCCTGAGCTGGAGGCTGGAGCACCTTTGACATCCCCTGCTCTCTAATCTTGTGTCCTTGCTATGAGTGTTTTAAAAACAAAAAAAATATCCCAACCAACCAAAATGCAGAAATGAATTCTTACTGAAATTCTTTTCATGATTACTGTGTAAATAATATTCCAATAAAACAAGAGATGCAAATCTCCTTTAAGACCACATTCACCAGATTCCTGCTCTTGCCTTTCAAACCTCAGCATCAGCAGCGTAGTCTTTCGTCTTCTACCCATCAATTGATACTTAAATAATGCATAAAACTGTCTTATTAAATGCATGTTGAATATTTATTTGGAAGCTCATCACAAGTTGAAAGATAACCTTCATTTTCAATTCCCTTTGGGATAATCAGCTAATTGGGTATGAGCTGAAGCTCAGCCTCCTCAGTCTGCTGACAGCCAGCATGGGAGCCCCTCCTAACAATGCCTCAGCAGCCCTTGGGGGGCTGTGGAGCTTTGTCCAAGCCAAGCTGAGCCACAAGTTCCACATAAAAGGAAAGATAATTCACGTGGTCACTGTCATCCACACCTTCAGTGCTGCCTGTGCTTTTGGATTTGGGCCAGATATGGGCAGGACAGAGCTCACAATTTAACATAACTGCTTAAACCACGACCTTAAATCAACCCTACGGGACCTCCTGGCAGAAATGAAGGGAGATCTCAGGCTTGCCTGATCCTGAAGCACTTTGCATTAAAGCATCTTGGGATAAATTCAGTTTTCAGAATTCGAGATGCTTTAATACAGCCTGGACTGTTTCTGATCTGACCAGTGGAGTTGTTTCCTGTTCATCACCACCAGGTAAATGTTAAGGAGGTCAGGTCAGCAATCATGGAGCAAAGGCAGAAAAAAAACATTATTTTCTGTTGAAGAATCCTCTCTCCTCTCTGAAGAGCACACTAAAGTTTGCAGGGTTGGTGCAGACCCCCTGCCTCAGCCTCACCATTGAAAGGCTGCTGGTAAATTGCCATTTATTCTGTTTAGGCTTATTTTATTTTATTTATTTTAATTTTTTTATTTTGTTTTCATATTTTATTTTGATATATTTATTTTATTTTAATTTAATATTTTGTTTTATTTTGTTTATTTTATTTTAAGATTTTCTTTTAAGATTTTGTTTTGATTTATTTATTTTAATATTTTGTTTTTAATATTAAATTAATATTATTTTAATATTTATTTTATTTTGTTTATTTTATTTAAATATTCTATTATTTTATTATTTTATTTTATTATTTCATTTTATTTTGTTTCAATATTTTATTTTGGTTTATTTATTTTATTTTATTTAATATTTTGTTTTATTTTTTATTTTGTTTGTTTTATTTGAAGATTATTTTATTTTATTTTTTTTTATTTTATTTTATTTTATTTTATTAGAAACATGACTCTATCAATGAATTAGGACACAGGTATTACATCAACCTGGTAAAAAGCCACAGAGGACTGCTCAGCCCAGACACATCTCATTTCAGAGCCACATTAAAATCCCCCTGAGCACAGGAGCCACCAAACCCTCTTGCAGAGGAGCAGTTCCCAGTCTCTGACACGTTCTGTGGTGCAAGACCTGACAAACCAGCACATGGAAGGAATTTAGCCCTGCCCAGGCTGGGTGCTTGGCAGCTGCACAGGAAGCAAACAGAAGCTCTTGTGTGTAACACCATCTTCAGGCTTGTCAAATTCACTTTGAGAGGAAATTCAGTCAAACAAGGCTTGTACAGCAAACACCCACTGATTTTCATACACCTGATTATTGCAAGCTAATGTCTGCCTCCTCCTCCTCCTCCTGCTGCTGCTCACACTGAGCTGTGCTCCATCAGCAAAACATCCCATGGGATACAGCAATCCTGCTCCTACCTTTGCACTTAGGAAATCTTCTCAGTCACACCCCTTTTCCCCCTGAACACCTGCATGGGTTTCAGCTGTGTGCTTCTTGCCTGGGATCAGCAAGGAAATGCAGAAGGAGCTCCAGAAATTCCTGATAGACTCTGATTTTCACCAGCTCCTGCATAGAAGGTGATAGCACGTGGTGAAAACCCCAGCGTGCATTCCCCAGACTCACAACTTCTAAAGCTCAGCCTGGATTTTCTAAGAATCAGAAGCAAAGTGACAAATTGGTTTGTGATTTAAAACCATTTGACAACCAAGTCCTGTAAGAAAGATGTAACCTGTGGCGTTTTTGTCCAAATTAAGTCTGATGATTAAGTCTCTCAACAAATGAGAGGCTTTAGGCACCTCTGGAATGAGACACAAGCAGCACAGAGGGCAGTGAGGACCTGCTTCAAAATCAAACCTCGTGGAGTGAGGTGTGGAGGGGAAAATCAACACACAGAGTGGCTGCCCACAGACACAGCTTGGAAAGAAAAAGTGGAACAGAGGGAAGCAAACACTTTCAGGGCTTGCTTTTTGCTTCAGACAGGCACCTTGTGAGGAGAGGAAGCACACGGAGGGCTGGGCTCTGTCCGCAGCCCTTCATTCACCTGCTGGTGTCTCCATGTGGGCAGCACAGCCTGGCCCTGATGTAGAAGATCCTTCCAGCCCTCAGCAGGTAACTCCAGCTTTACCCTCCACATTCTCTTTCCCAGCAGCATTCCCCACCCCAAATGAAAAGGAAGTTTCTTTTCCCAGTCTGCCCCCATCTCTGAGGGGCATCCAGTTCCTGGGCCAGGAATTATTATCCAGACATTATTCAGGTCTCTCACTGCATCCACTGTCAGAAAATCACAGGTTCTCTGGAATTCTTGGGACTCAGGCTGGAAAAGCTGCACACAAAGTCTTCAGTTTCCAGATATTTTGAGTTTTCTATGTATATTTGGAAAAAAATGACTCCCCAATATTAAGACTGGTTGGTAATATTGGGTTTGGAGGTTGGGGGTGACCCCCAGCTGAAATGTGTGGTGGATCTTCCACTGGTGAAGAGAGAAAATATTTAAAATGTGGCAACATACAGAGAGAAAATGTTTAAAATGTGGCAACTGTTACTATTTAATTCCTCCAAATAATTTTTAAAAAACCCAAAACTTTAGTTTTCATTCTGCTCTTCCTTTCTGTTTTATTTTGGGGGATTTTGTGTCTTCCCAATCTTCCCTTCTTTCTTAGATAAAAAAGGCAAAATGAGAAAGGAAAAGTTCAGCCTTCCCCATACTTTAACTTTTTCTAAACTGCTCTGAAGAACCATTTCTTCCAGGCAGGCCCCAGGTAGCCTTTGACATGTTTTAAAAACTCAGTGTCTGTAGATTCCTAATTCCATATTTCCAGCACCAAAGGTGTGAGCTGGTTTTAAATAAAGCTGAGCCTGCAGCGACTCCCAATAAATTTCACATCCCTTTAAAAGCCCTGTTGTTTGGAACTGTTTTCATCCTTTCATTTGCAAGTTGCCTTCATTACTCCCCTTACACCAGGGGAAGGCTGCTGGTGACATCTCCCATGTTCCAGGTGCAGAACCATAAACTCAGAGTAACTCCACTCAATTTAATGTGCTTAACGTTGCTCCTCTGGATTTGCTTTGCTGCAAATGAGATCAGAGCCCTCCCAGCCACAGGAGCCAGAAGGAGGTCAAATGCTTTCCATGCATCACCTCCCTGCCAGCATGCTAATGCTCTGCAGCTCTCAAATGCTTTTCCCCAGACACCACAGCTCCAGGAATGGCACTAAAACACTCTGAGGATCCAAGGCAGAGCTCACAGCAGAGCAGGTGTATGGCTGGTGAATCTTCCAGCCTCAATCAGCCTCATCTGTGTGAGCTGAGGGAGGAAAAGATGCTGCAGCATCCAAAAGATGGCAACAAACCCACGCTTGGTGATGCCACCACCACAGAATCACGGGATATTTGGGTTGGAAGGGACCTTAAAGATAATCCAGTAAGGCAAAACAGGCTCAGAGGTTTGGTCAGTGCATCTCAGCCTATTTATACTGGAAGTACATATATATATATATATTTATATTGGAAGTGAAGGTTGTTTGCTCCAGCTGGTCTGAAAACAGCAGACTACACTAAAAATGATACAAAAAAAGTCACAATACTCCTCTGCTCTGACTTCTTATTAGCACACAGAGCTACGAGGCAGGATTGTGGGTGCTCATCACTGCATTGTAATTATGAGGTATCATTTGTAACATGGTTTTAAATTTGCCTCTCAGTAATTCGCTGAAGAAAATCTGTTCACTTCATTATTTGTGTTCTTTGTGTCAGAGAACAGCAGAACTGGTTTGTGTTGACCAGTTGAGCAGACACATTTTTTGTGGGGCAAAATGATTCCAACGACTGCAAAAAAGAGCAAGAAACAATTAAGGTTTTCAAAATTAATTATGTCCAATATTAATTACACAGTTTGGATTTGTTTTTTAAAAGCACAGATGGTTTAGCAGATGAAAGGTGCCTCTAACCCCTGCTATTCTGAACTTCCAGGATTTCACCAAAATGTGCAAGAAATTCTTCAGGTCAGTTTTGGGACAGCTTTGCTTTTGCAGTGAATCACAGAGCTCCAGATCTCAGAGGTCCAAAACAAATACATTCTGAATTTTAGCATATATCTGGCTTATTACATTCCTGAGAAAGAGTCCCAAGATAGCACAGACAGTGAGCTGTGGAGTGTTTCTCAGAGGCAGCACAAACATCCGATTGCACATCCTTTATCCTGGCTATTCCCCTCTCACCACTTAATGCTTGACAAGATTCTGATAGGGTATTAAAAAAATAAAAAAAATAAAGGCAATCATATCAACATTTACACGAGGCACTAACTTAAATTCTGGCCTGTTCTAATCATAAATTTTCTTAATATTAGTTAAAACTTTTTATTTTGGTGTGATGTAATTGCCTGTGAATATCTGCAGTACGGTATCAAGTTTTAAAGCTGCTAAATGTTTCTTAGCCTCAGTTGTTTACACAGCTTTGCCAAAATTTAATGATTTGAGATGAGATTTTACAGGTGAACAATCTGCCTTCAGCAATATTTTCTCTTTAATTTATATCTAAAATGACCTGCCTCTTTCTTGGATGAGGATAGAAACAAAAATAACTTTTAGCTAAGTTAAAGAGTTCAAGTAAATTTTTCCTTAAAAATTCTTCCCTGCCTTTTTCAATTTGGATCAGGCCTTTTATTGGGGATGTCCTTCAAACACCATGGGCAATCTACAAGCTTTTATAAAGTCAGGGTTTGCATGACCTCAGAAAAACCTGCACTTGCAGAAGCCTCAACCCATTTGGGGCATGTTCTGATGCCCTCAGTCTCAGCTGTGACATTTCCCAGGTTCTGCACTGGTACCTAACTCTGAACTGCACACAAAGTGTCAGCAAGGTCTCCTCACAGCTCAGGCACACACAACAATCCTTCTCCAGCCCCACAACCAAGGACAGCGCTGCAGCTCCAGGCCCAAAAAGTGCAACCAGCAGGGAATTGAGGAGAGCAAGCTGGGAGGATGGGACTGC
>NC_031786.1:9001647-9028069 GCF_001522545.3 Parus major | reverse complement strand
GTTCCCAACTCCAGTGGCCACTGGAGGCCACACCAGTTTGGGGGCTGAGGATGATGGGTGGGGTTTCCTGTTAGGACTCGTTCTGTCTGAACTCACCATCCCTCAGAAGAGCATAAAAAACACTGTGTGCTGCTAACACAGAAGTTTTTGTGAGCCAGTCCTGCTCCATAGGACACCATGATCAGGTAAAAGAGAAATCAGTGCTGCCCATCACCAGACACATGGAGGAAAGGTCCTTATGAAACCTGCATCAGATGAACCTCCCTGCTCATGGTAATGAGAAAACCCAGGAGATGATTTCCACTGAATGAGGAAGTGTGGAGCTTCCAGGCTCAGCACCAGGAGCACCCAAGCACAGCCAGGAGCAGGAGCTCTGATATCCCTGTTCTGAAGGACCCACCTGAATCCCTCAGAGGGGATCAACAGCCTCAGGGCCAGGCAAGGCCAGGCACTTCCCATAATTCAGCCCCACTGGCAGCATCAGGGGCTTGGCACTAACCAAGTCAGAGGGCCTGGCTCAGAAACACGGCTCAGCAAAGCCAAAAAGAACAGACTGACCTATTAAACCTTCTGCAAACAGCACTGCAAGAGCCTTTATATTCCCTGAATGTTTGGCAAAGCCTGAGTCAGGCTGGATTCTAGAAGCTGGCAGAAATGAGGGGCTCCTTTCTGCTTTGAGCTGGCTTGTTCCCTCCAGCTCTGCACACACTCACAAGGACTTCTGCTATCTGAGACTGGGGTCACTCAAATCAAGCAGACAACAGGAGCTGATGGACTGGACAGCAGCTGGCTTTAGGTTGCAAGGGAAGGCACTGAAGCATTTTTCCTTTCTTCTTCTGCCTTCCCTCTACTTTTTCATTCCCCAATTCCCTCTTTTCTCAGCCCAAGTCCCTTAATCTCAGTGCTGATAATTGTAATCACTCTAATACCTCGCCATCTGAGCAGCTCAGAAATGTCCACCTCGGGCCAGTCCGTTTTGTGGTGAGGAAGAATGAATATGAAAAGCACATGGGCTCCTCCAGAATTTTAATTTAAAACAAATATGGAGTCAGGTTCAGATTAATGACATTTCCACCAAAGGCTGCCTTTTGTTGGGGGTTTCCAAATCCACGTTTCTCTTTAATCAAAGAAGGAAAATGATGATGGGGGGTGACAGTTGGAAAAGCTGATGGAGAAAAGCTGGATTTTCTCCTGGCTCTACTGTTCTGACCCACACCCAGAGCTGTGGTTAACAAATCAGGGACATGATTCCCCCCTTCAGCTGCTGGACTTGGGCAAAATATTCAAGGATAGTGGGTGGTCAGCACAGAAATCACTGCCCAGCCTCTTCCAGGGAGAAATGGCACACAGAGAGGCAGTTCAAAAAGTGACAGTGAGAGCAGGGCCTGCAGGGTGGGAACTTCTTTCCCAGGGCAAAAGGAACTTGTTTCACAAGCAGCAGAGGGATGGTGGGCCCTGGGAGAAGCTGATGGTCTCATTAATGCTTGAAGTGGGTCAAAACTTTGAAGTCTTTGAGGGGCAAGTCAGAATGGGAATTAAAAAGCAGCGATTGCAATCTGGATGTGTACTACTCTACACCTCAGGTACACAGGACATTGGCATTCCAGCCATGTACCCAGTTAGAAATTGTAATTTTTAATTAATTTCCTTAGTAGTTCTTGAAGGACAACAAATTTGTCTAACAAGACAACCCACTTACCCCACAGCCCAGCGTGCTTCTGACACCACAGATATTCAGGGCTGGCTCCCTTTTTCTGTCTCCACAGCAGTGATTCCACCAAATGTACAACAGCTGAGAGAGGTTTGACTAGAAATGTCAGAGCCACAAGTGGATCTGGTTGATAGTTTTCCAACTTTAAGACATTAGCTGATTTCTGATTTACCTCACACAGAGTTTTCTTCACTGAGTTCTTTGCTCACTCCTACAAGATCTGGGGTGAAAATGCTCTAATTGTTCTTTAACCATCAGTAAAGCATTAGTGAGATATGATTTATCAATAAAAAGACTTCATTGGGTATATAAGTGTAGGAGGGCAGCTCCCAGTGATACCCCCACACTGTCCAAGCCCAGGAGTGGCTGCCATAAGTGTCACCTCCCCCAGCAGCTGGGGACACAGCCCACAGCCCATGTGAAAGCCAGAAGCAGCAAGAGTACAAACAAATGCTCTAAGCTGAAAATCCAAAGCCTAAGAAAATCTCCAGCCCAGGATGAGAATGAGGTGACCCACTCCAGGAGCAAGGTGACCTGTTTTCACCCCATTTCTGATGCTCCTCATCCTCTGAGTCCCCATGCAGCCTCACTGTGAAATCCATTTGAAACATCACAGAGAGTTTGTGCATCAAACTAAAATGAATTCTTCTACCAGCCCAGCCCCCTTCCAGGCCAGCAAAAGGCTCCTGCTTTCTCTGCTACACCATTTCACTGCCCTCTGCCTTGTCAGCTCACGTTCTTCACGGAAATCAGGCAAGCATTTGATTCCCTTGGAAATCCAAATTGAGATCCTTGGGCTTATTTTATTCCATTTTCTTAAGCCCAAATAGAAAAATAGGTTTATACACATAAATAAAAAAATAATAACCTGCCATTTAAATCCTGTTCAGTCAATTAGCTCAGTGCCTCGCTCTGAGCTAATGCAATCGTCTTTCTTTGTTTGCTCCTATTTATACTGCTCTTTAAAGTTCATTAAAATCACTGCTGCTATCTCACACAGAACAACTGTTCAAAACATCAGTGTCATGCATTCAAGAAATTTATGCTTTGAAGTTCCCTCCTTTACTCATTTTTATTCAGCTTTTTTCCTCTCCTTTTCTTTTTCCTTTCTTTCTTTTTCTGTATTTTTTTCCCCCCCCTTAATGACTAAACCAGTTTTATGCTCTTCACAGTTATTCCAAAATCTGTTCCTCCTGACACGGAGCTGATCCATCATTCCTCACTCATAACCCTTTTTCTCATTTTCATCATTTCTCCCCTCCCTCGCTTTGGCTCTCTGCTAAGTCCATCACAGCTTTGTTTTTATATCCTCGTCGCTGTATTTTATAGCCCAGTAAAACCTAGAAAGCTGCTTCAGACAAACACAGCCATGCCAGCCCTTTGATGTTTGTGTTTGTGTGGCAGCTTGCTGGGACGTGTCAGCACCGAGACAAAGCCCCACCAGCCACCAGCTCTGGGTGCATCACGGAGCAAGGGCAGGGACAGGGGGACAGGAGAACAAAACAGGCATCCCCACCTGACATAAATCACCTTTTTGCCCCATTTCCCCTCTCTGCAGCCAATTGCTGCTGATTTTCCAGTGTGAGAAGCTCCATGGGACAGAGGATGTTGACTTTGCCAGGGTATCAGTGCTGGGAGATCCCTGCACGGTGCCAAATAGCCAAAGGTGACATCTCCAGACAGGGAGAGCTGCTCAGCAGTGCCAGACAGCCACAGCAGAGCTTGGCAAGGGCACAGCCAGGCCCAGGAGCAGGTGGAGGATGCTTGTAAAAATAATGGGGGTTTGGCTGTAAGCTGGCTGGAGCAGGACGAGAGGGCAGCTTCGCTCTCCTGCACCCTGAGAATTGTGCTTGACAGTTCTGCAGCAAATCACTTTTCTCCTCCAGTCCTGCCCCTCCTACACCTGCAGGGAGCCATGGGACGAGGTTTCCAGTGGAACCTGGAGATTACCTCCACTGTGACCAAGGACAACCTGTTCAGCTGCCATAAATCCATCCTGAAGGAGAGGGGGGAGCCCTCCCCAACTCCAAACCTTGCCCTGACTTGCAGCAGGGTCCCCCTGTGCCAGACCTAGGACAGGAGCTGATGCCCCAAAAGCTTCTGTGCCTAAGCAGACAACTCAGAGTGCCTGTTCTAGGGTGCAAAAATGGCCCAGAATTAATGAACATTAAAAAAAGAATTATTTTCAGAGCAGGGCTGTACCTGGCATGTAACACTGCCTCTGCTGGGACCTGCACAAAGGCAGCTTCACAGAGCACTGGGAGGAGAAATGTGGATTGATTCTGCATGTGTCCATCAAGTCCAGATCACAGACTGCCCTGCTTTAACCAGCAGCCTACTCTCTTCTGCTGGTCTTCAACAGATTTTCAAGGCTTATAAAGACAAAATAACCTGTGTGGTTATTCAGGAACGCATCAATAGATGATTTTAGTTGCCTATACTCAAATTTTGTTTTGAATAAAACACTAAAAAAAAACTGTTCAAGCTGTACATAGGTTATATCACTCTGTAATTTTGTACCTATGCCCTTTAGAAACTGAAATTTCCCACTCCCCCAGAGGAACTGGAGAAACTTCTGCACTGAGAGTGAGCAGAAGACCTCTGTCAGGAGCCAGGATTGGTTTTCAGCCTGCAGCAATTAACAAGTGCTGTAGACCATCACTTAATATGATATAAAGAGCACTGCCAAATCTCAGGATTATATCTGGAGCTTTACTCTCAGGTCCCCTGTGTCTGGAAACATGTGATTCCAAGAAAATCTCTGCTTTAATTTTTTTTTTTTAAATGCTCTTCTGAATTTTATGTGTGCAGAGAAAATTCTGAAAATACGAACAGTAAAGGCCATCAAAACCATAACCAAGTGTTCTGTATTAATGTATTTATATTTTTTAACTTTTTCTTCTAGGCAGTTTCTAGAGTTGAGGACCTGTTTCATGGTGTCACAGTGACCAGTGGATGCTGTGAGTTATCCCTTAGTAGTTTTTTTTTAAAAAAAAGACTTTTGGCCCCAGCCTAAAGGGTCAGCAGGTGCCTGGGACACTTCACCACCACTGTGTCACCACCATGAGACACCACCCCATCTTTGCCATGGCTTTTCAAAGATGAAAACCCTATTTCCACCTCTAAAAGCTGGGTAACACCAGCTGGGGGGTTCTGTGGTTTGGCTTAGCTGAATGCAGCAGTTAAACAGCTCCTGGTGCCCAGGTTCTGCCCACAGCTCTTTCACCTCAAATCACTCAAGAATTTGAAGGACAAATCTCCCTTTCTGGTGAGCTGAGGAAGCCCTGCCTGCCCCTGCTGAGGCACACACATACCAGCAATGCCAGGCTCAGCTCTCCCCACGAGTCGCTGTTGTCTTCCTCTTCTGATGACAGCTTGGGAGCAGTAGAGAAATCTAATTTCTCAACATCAGATTTACAGCTGAAGTGGGCCCCTCTGACAAGGGAAGGCATTGTGCTTATTCAAGCTGATCAAGAACCTGAGAGCAATTTCTAGGAAAAAAAAAAAAAAAGGTCTGCTTTAATAGAAAGATATTGAAAGTGAGCTCAGAAATTGCTTTGGGTTTCAGGTGAACAAAGCACATGAAGGATTTGATTTTCAGCTGCTTTCCCTTTCTTCTTTCCCCAAAACCACGCTGTTCTCAACAGGAATGTGGTACACAAACAGCCTCAATGCTCTGCCCAGACCTCTGTGCTCCTCATTTTCACACAACAGGGAAAGTTGCTGGGGTCTGATCCAGCTTGTACATCCTCCAGGAAAAAGTGTCTCCCACACAATGCCCAGAAGGAACTCAGGGCCACCTGTTGCACAGGACTACTAAAACACAGTGATACAGCAAACACATCTCCAGGAGCTCATGTGGGCTCCTCAGCAGTTTTGGAGGCCAAGGGCATCCAGAAAACCCCACAGCACAGGGAGTGGTGGGGTCAGAGCTTGCCCCCTGTGCAGCACACCAAGGGTTAACAGCAGAGGGCAATAAATGCACTCTCAATTTTGGCCAGTTTTTACACAGCTAATTCATCTGCCCTCTTGGGATATTCTCCTCCAGGTTCTTGACCACGAGCCTGAAGTATGGAGTGGACAATGAGCGAGATTTTAGGGGGTGAAGAGTCCTGAGCAGGTACCGTGCCCCAAAATCCCTGGAGAGAAGTTCTGGGTTGAAATGTCTGAACCTGCAATGGGGTGGAAAGGTTTCTGCTGTGGTTATGGTCCCTTGGGTGGGGACCTAAATGTTCACCACTCTGGTTGGAGGCCTGGGATTCAGACTTGCTGACAGTGGAGGTGCTGATGGGCACACAGAGAATTTCCAGACACAGCACAGCCCTCCTCTGATCCACTGAGCTGGGACAGACCCCATACCTCCCTCTCCTCATATCACTGCCCCTTGCTAGCCTCCCACGATGCTGAGTGTCACCCAAACACACAGACAAAACCCAAACTGAAAGGTTTGTCATCAAACATCTCCAGCTGCAAAAGCAGATTCTGATTCCCTGTCTCCTCAGGTATCAATTCCCTGCCTCCTCTCACCCTCTTCTTGCCAGTGCCAACTGAGTTCTCTTCTAGCTCCACACAGATCCTGGCAGTCCCCTGGCCATGCTCAGTAACCACAAAAAAACCTTTGGTGGACATTCACAGGCTCTCCCAGGCCCCTCAAACCCCTCTGAAGGTCTCCCCCAGCTCTCACACAATCCCCTACTCCAGGACAGGGATGTTTGCCCCCAGTAGCAACACTAAAAACAGGATTTTGGGGGGTCTAGCCCAGGCAAGCCACCAGCTCAGGAGCTTCTGGTAAGGAGCCTGCACATGAAAAGAAACAATCAGAGCGAAACTGCAGAAATATCTCTGAGGATAATCATGTCCTGAGCTCCTGCCATGATGCTGATAAAGCCAAAGCAGGCAGCAGTCCAGACAGAGCCGCTGGGGAACAGGAACGAGCACACACAGCCCCTCGCTTGCACAGGCAGGACATAAAACAGAAGCACAGAATTTATCCCACTCCACACTGGGCTGGACTGGACTCTTCCCCCTTTGGCTGGTGGATTAGTGGCCACTCACATTGCCTCTCACAGCAACTCTCAGTTTGTTTCCAAGGAGTTTTGCCTGTTTGCAGAGCTGCTAATCTCTCACAGACCTCATCTCTGCTCCAGGGGAAGGGCCAGGCTGAGCCCCAGGGGTTGCCAGTCTCTGTTCATCTTGTGCCCACCTGCCATCCTGCTGCTGCTCATGGAGGCAGCACAGAGAAAACAGCGGGGTTTGGGTGCCCAGATTCTGTGCTTCTATCTGTGGGAAAGAAAATCACTGGGAATGTTCAAAGTGGGAATTTTATTTGCTTGAATGCAAGTTCAGATGGCGAATCGGAGCCAGCTTGTCCAGGGGACTTGCATGTGGCTACAGCCCTGCCTTGGGCATTTCCAAGGGCCCCAACTGCTCGTCTTTGCAGCTTGAAAGACCTTTCAAAGTAATTTTTGAAACCTCATAACTGCTTCCAGAGTCCACACATTCCTTCTGCCTAGCATAAAACTCCAATAACCCTTTCAAACCACAAAACCAGCAAGGAAGCACTCAGAAACAACCTGACAAAAACTAGAATGCCTTTGTACTCCAGCAGTCCCAGGCCAGTTTCTGGGAGGAAGGCAGGGGATGGACACCAGGCAAGGGATCCACAGCAGCTGTGAAGGAAGAGACTCCTGTTTCCAGCACAGCAAGGTGACCACATCTTTTTGGCCCTGCTGATGACAATTCCTTGGCTCCTGAGCCCTCTCTCAGTAGACACTGTGCCCTTTCTGTACAAAACTCATCCCAGCTCGTTCTTCAGGCTGCCCCTCTGCCACAGACACAAAGGATGAACATGGCCAGAGGTTTCTGATGGAAAAAGCTCCTCACTCTGACACAGAGAATGGACCTAGATGCTCCATGGCAGTCCAGAGTAAAAAGCCTCCCAAAGCAACTCATAAAAGGAACATGAAGAACTGCTTTTCTCCTATTTCCCCTCTCCTTTCCATGTTTCATGCTCTGGAGAGTGAATAACTCCAGATTCGATGGAAGAATGGAGAGAAGGACACCAGGAATGACTCACTTGCTGCTGCCATTCTTTTCACTGACTTTTCCTCCCTTTTGAACATGGCCTTGGCTGGTTTCCCAAGCAAGAACGGAGTGAGCTGCCTGTTCATCCATCTCTTTTTAAATTACTTTTGTACTGCATTGAATAATTGTGCCTCCATTTTACTCCAGGGGTAAAGGTGACTAACTTAAAGGTGATTATCTTTTGTTAATAGCCTGCATTACTGAGAAGGAACTCAGAATTACCTTTGTAGTCCTTCCCCACACTTTAATGTCGCTATTATTATTAATACTGCTCTTTAAAACATTTTTCTCCTGTCATGTGGAAGCAGCAAATGCTGCTCCTCAACCTGATACTATCAAGCAGAAAGAACCCAGGGCATCACACCACTTTTTTCCCTTAAAAGTGATGGGGTTCAAGTCCAGCCATGAATGACAGCATCACTTGATCAAATCCATGCAGAATGGCTGCAGCCAGGTTTCCACAGTCAATATCCAAAATCCAGTATCCAAAATCTGGGATCTGGGAGCATAGAGGAATTATAAAATATGTTTTATCTTTCATATAAACCCATTTTCATGATTCTGATAGCCCTGCACTGGTTTCCTTTCTTCCACCTGCTCCACACTGCAATGCCATCCCAAATCAAGTGTTTGCAAGCCCATCTTCAGAGGCAGCATCAGTGAGTGCAGGTTTTTCTCCTCAGGTTTCAGAGGAGCTCATCAGCATTGCTTCAGGAGGATCTTTACCCAAGCCAGGTCACACAGGACCTGAAACACCCCATCAGGAAATCCCAGCACACCATGAATAATCGCTATCAGGCTTACATTTTCCATGGTCCTGACTTTCTGCAGTGTCTGCTCTAACAAATCTCATTTGTCAAGCTTTCTCCACATTGTCTGCTGAACACTGAGCCCCAGCATTGCGTGATAGGTGTTTGTGAGCACTCAAAGGAAGGCTCTGCAAGGACTCTCTGCCCAGCACCACTGCTTGACCACAATTCAGTGAAGAAATGTAAAATCTAAACCCTGCTTGGTGCAACTTCAGGCTTTTTCATCTTGTCCTGTCTGTTGTTCCCTGGGAGCAGAGCCTCACCCCCAGCTGGCTGCATCTTCTCTTCAGGGAGTTGTGCAGAGCCAGAAGTTCCTCCTGAGCCTCCTTTGCTCCAGGCTGAGCCCTTTTCCTGCTCCCTCAGCCTCTCATCAGATTTTGTGCTTCAGCCCCTTTCCCTTCTTTGGACACATTCCAGCTTTGCCCAGGTCAGACTGGGAGAGGAGATCGTGTGGGGCTACTGAAATCTCTGGAAATCCAGTTCCACTGCCTGCTCTGACCTGGATCTGGGCTGGAAACCAAACCCACGTGTGAGAAATGCAAGAGGCCAACTCCAGAATGAAAATGTTCCCCACCAGGCACACAGTGTGGTTCTGCCACCTCCCCTTCACTCTTCCCATGCACAAGGAACCAGCGTGAATCTCTTCCCAAAAAAATCAAATAAAGACCCTGTGAGCAGCACCGTGAAGGGAAAGGAGCTGGGGGAAAGAACCCCAGGCTGAAGAAAGCAAAGGCAGCATCACAAAATCATAAAATCTGTGGAAACACATCCCCAGCCCACTCCAGGGAAGGGAGAGCCCCACTCCAGGCTGGGAGCACCTTCCCGTGCCCGATGAGTTGTGCAGTTATTTAACAACTCATCGTCTGTCACTGCTCACAGCTTCACACACAACCAGAACTGCCTCAGCCTGCTGTGCTCATCGTGGCCAGCAAATAAATGTCCATGGCTGATGGCCTCGTTTCGAAGCAGAAATTCCACTCTGGGACTGACTACAGAATATTTAAGATTAATCATTGCACTTGTCAGATGATTAAATCCACTCAGCATTTGGCCTCTCATCTTGTCATACCCATTTATATTAAAATCATCAGGGCCTGCCCTGCCCACAGCACTGGATCATTCAGCAGAGGCTGGGCTCAGGTGGATAAAGTGCTGCTATATATCTCAGGCCTGAAAATAACCTTTCAGCTTATTTCCACTGTGAAACCTGCATTTTTGTGGCTGCAGTCAGGCCAGAGAGCTCTCCAGGATGTTTGTTTAACTGCCCAAAACAGTGAGCCAGGCAACAGAGCCAGTAACACAAAACCCCATTTCTCATCCTGGTTTTCAATTGGGGTTAAGCAAGTCAAGGGAAATGGTCTGAGAGGCAAGAGGGAAGAAAAATATATGAGAAACTACATGTAAAAATGTCTCTTTGAGAAAACAGTGCTTGGTTCTGAGAATAAAATTCTTACTAGAGTCAGAATAGTCCTTCCCTGAAGCAGAAATTTTTCCAGTGTTCCCATAAAAATGAAAGCCATAAAACAGATTTTCAATTCCAAAACATACACATTTTCAACTGAAAAGCTTTCAAATGTAAATAGTTCTGTTGAGCCATGATGTTCTGGCTTTGAGTTACTGCTAAAGTGTGGATGCTTTTTGAAAGCAGCAGATATATTCCACAGAAATTTGTATTTAATTAAAATGCTTCTTTTATTTTTTATTTTTTTTAATGAAAAAGAGTTTTGGCAGGGAAGTCAGAACAGGCTTAGCTGTGGTAAGGACATTTGAGTGTGTCCAGGATTTTTTTCTTCTCTAAATGATATCTTTCCTTTGGCTTCAATTGGACATTGTCCTGCAAAAAAAGTGGTTTTAACCCACAAACACCCCCATCAGCTCCAAGTTTGACACCAATATATATTAGATATATACATAATATATTGGTATTATATCACCAATAATACAAATATATTATTAGTGACAGGAAGTCTTCAAGTAGTTCACTAATTCAGTTCAGCAGCTCCATTTTGATAAGTTGTCTGAAGCTGCAAGACCCAGAAAACAAGACTGGAGAAATATTCCATATGACTTCCCCTGAAGCTTGTAGGAAAACCACAAGAAGAGCTTTTCTTCAAGGTATTTGGAAACCTCAGCTCCCAGCTGGATTGGAGAAGGGCAGAGGCAGAAGGAAATGAAAATCATCTGGGGAAATGTTCTTAGGCTGCTTAAGACCTCGTGGAAGCCTCTGTCTGGATTTGGGGGAAAGAAAGAGGCAAGGGCAGCTTCAGGAAATGAAGATCAGAAGCAATGATGCTGTTTGCATTTCAGCAGAAAGTTCCAGCAATCTCGAGATTCAAAATGGCTGAGAAAGGTGAAATTAGACCAAAGACTGTCCCACCAGCAGCTGTGATGGTCTGAACTGGTCAAAGCTCTAAGGCAGCTGAATTTAGAGGTGGATAAAGGATCATACCCAGGTCCATTCCTCAGTCCCACATCCAGTCTTTAATCTCAGCACGACAAACCTGTCCCTGTCCAAACTGAACAAATGAGCAAAATTCTCTCTGAATGGGGTGCAAAAGGAGACTTGAGTCTTTTCAGTTTAAAAAACACCCCCTCTCAAATTACTGCATGCATGCAAATTACATGCAAATGAGGCCTGAGCTACATAATCACCAGGAAGTCAGGTGCCCAATGTCCACATGGGGTTCCTGGGAGTTTTGGCAGCTCCCAGCTATGGAACCATCACTCAGGATAGAAAAAACCTTAAGGGCATCCAGGATGTGACTGATCAGCACCAGCACCACCTCCAAGCTTCTACGAGCTCGTGGCTGTTGGCTGAAGAGAACATGAGCTACAGGTCAGATGTACAGCAAATATTTTGATTTACAGATTTGAACTGCAGCAAAAGTGCCTGTGCAGGTGGGAGGGAGCAAGGAGGAGTTTCCTTCCTCAGCTTCCTCCATCTGGCAAAAGAAATCATTCAACACCAGGCAGAGTGGGCTGAGGAGCAGCTGAGGGAGCTGGAGGGGCTCAGCCTGGAGAAAAGGAGGTTCAGGGGGGATTTTCTGGCTCTGCACAACTCCCTGCCAGGAGGGTGGGGCCAGCTGGGGGTCAGGCTCTGCCCCCAGGGAACAGGAACAGCCGTGGCTTGACCTGTTCCCATCCCCAGCTGGAGCCACAGAGGGGCCTCACCCATCTCAGCACAGTCACTTTTCATGGGCAGGTGGTGAGAGCAGCTCCAGATCTGGCTGCACATCTCACACTCAACACCCCCATTTCAGGCAAGACAGAGGACAGCACCAGTACCGTGTCACCCAACGATGATGGGAGGCCACAAACCATCCCCAAAAAGGCTGGTAAAGACCCCCAGCTCCCAAGGAACCATCCCAGTTTACTCTGGGGCAGATCTAACTTTGTTCCTGCACAAGACAGAGTAGAAAAATATGAAAGCCTTGCTCATGAATCACTGTCAGCCTGTGACGAGGGCTGTCCAAGCTACAGCGAGATTAATTGCTCCAGTCGTGATTCCCTCTCCATTCCCCTTCCTGCCCTCTCCAGAAGTTGAAGGATTTGGAAGCCATAATCCAGCAAACGTGGCTTTTCTTTTCCTTTAACCTGATGGTATTTCGTGTGGATCAGCTGCAAAAACATTTCAAGCCCCTGCACAATCTTTGAGCAACTCATGAAGGGGGCACAAGATCTCCTGGGAAAGCAGTGCCTAATTATGGAGACCTGCAGCACCATGACCTAATAACTCTTATGTGCTGGGCACCCCTCACAAATTGCTCCTGCTGCTGATTTTTATGTTTTTCTCTGTCTAATCACCACATGCAGCCTAAAACAGACCAGCATGTAAAAAAGTCAGTGCTGTGGAGGAGCACTGAGAAGGACTCTCCTCATCAGGGCAGGAACTCACATGTGGAATGGAGAAAATACTGGAGAGTTCACCAATAGCAAAAATCACCCCACTATGATCATTTTTTGACTTTAAATTACTTATTATACACCTTAAGATTCTAAAACCACATCCAGTTGTTGGAATAAAAAGAGGAGGGCTGAGATTTCCCTTGTGCATAATATTCCAGCTCCTTTTACTGCTCTCCAGAAGACAGGAAACCTGCCCTGAACTTCAGCTGTGACTGTCTTCAATCAGTAAGAGATGAGAAATGGGAAACAACTCAAATGCATCTCAGTGAGACAGAGAAAATCTGCTCTGGTTCAACCTGAGCCCAGGTGACCTTTGAGTAGGAACTAAGGTGAGGATTTAAACTGAAGCTCTGTGGTTTGGTGTGCCACAAAAGTTTGAAATTATTGTAGTTTCAGCCATTCCCTCCCTTCCCAAACCAAAAGAGTAACTCAGTGACTTTTGCTATACAGAGCTAGACCCCAGGAACATCTGATGACACCAAAGGGGTGAAAAGTGCAGGTACAGCCCAGGGTGATTGGTTTGAATGATTGTTTGAGCTGTGCTGGCATCGTTCCCCCTTCTCCTGACAAAAGGAGGAGACAGCAACAACTTCTCTCCATGTAGGAAGGAGACAGCAGCTCCTCAGAGTCCCAGGTTTGTGAATGATGCTTCACAAGTCCCCTCCATTTTCCACAGCCACACAAAACTGCAGCTGGCAGGCAGGCCAAACATCAAACCCAACAGAAAACGTGATCCTCTCGGAGGAAAATTTTACCTTCTCAGCCAGAAAAAGAGCAAACTGTCCCAGAGTGCCTTGAATTTAATAAGGAATGTTATTTTTAGCTTTTATAGATGAAAATGTCATTAAAAGCAAACATATTTCTGTGGGGAGAAAAACCTAAATTCCTTGCAGTTTGGAGTCTTTTGAAGGCCACCTCTACTTTCAAGAAAGGATGATGGGTTATAACAATAATAATAAAACTAAACAGATTGGGCACGTTTTTCCTTTCCACACAAAGTGCTGCAACATTGCTTCCAAATAGATAACAATGTAATTTCCTTCCATTTAAAAATCCATTTATTGCCACATGTAACTGAGAACCCAGCCTTCTCCTGCCAGAGGGGCCATCTGAAGTCTGGCTGAAGGGGCAGCTCGTGGAATCCCATCACCAAGCAGATGGCTCTGAACCCAGCCATGCACAACAATGGTCAGCTCAAATCCACATTCATAAACTGAGCTAAACTGAAAACTCTGCCTCAGCAAGGAGCTCAGCTCATTTGGGGGTCAGTTTTACTTGTCCTAAGGGCTGCTGGCACAGAGGGCAAAGCAGGAGGGTAACTTGGAACCAATCTTCACAGAATGCTTTCATACCTCGTGAAAACATCCCTGAGCAAAGTAGTTTGAAGGAAAAAAAGTCACCTGGTGCCTGGATTTCAGTTGTAGGAGCACAAAGCTGGGCTCTGACTCCATCTCTGGGCATTCAGCAGCACTCACAACTCAGAGATGCAGCTCTTCTGTGCCAGTGGAAATCAGTCTTCTTTTATGACAGGACCTAAAGCTGGATTTAGGAGCCGTTCTGGGAACCACATGGTGAACGTTTTCGCTCAAATCCTTGTCAATCTGAAAATCTTCCAACACTCCTCAAGAAATATATGTCAGAAGAGTAGTTTAATGACTTTATCCATGTGGATCTTGCCACCTCCTTGCTCTCCACAGCCCCCTGCACCGGTTCTCAGAACTCACAAAGTGAGGAATGTGGAGAAAACTCCAGGATAAACACATCCACCTACAGGGTCAGGGGGATCTGACTGTGCTGTAACATTAACAGAGCCCCTCCTGGACAGATGGGACATGACCAGCATCCTTCCCTAGGTGTGATCAGTGCTGATCCCAGAACCCATCCCAGCCAGATCATCGTGTGTCCCCAGTGGGGAGCAGCTGGAGGAGGGCGAGTGTCGCTCCACTGGGAATGGAGAGAAGAACGACACACACTCTCTTGTGTGTTGAACAGGAGAGCCAAGTTTATTATTCTTGATCTTTTATAGACACGTTTGAGAAAGTCTGAGAGGTAAAACTCTCATTGGTCACTAAAGCAACACATCACCAGCATTGGTTAAGTGGAACATCAGCCCTTGACTGTTCCCCTAAACACCACCTGCAAAGATTGTTGTCCTTCACCAAGGACTGTTTGGATTCTTCCTCATCCTTTCTCAGGCCAGAATGAGAAGCCTGTGACTCAGCTTCACACAGGCTCTGTTCCCTTCTTTTTGCATTTAGCATCCACAGGTGAGAGGCTCCAGCTCTGCCTTGCAAACCTCTCACTGCAGGAGCTGAAACCCCACAAATCCAAAAGCTTCCAGGTACTGCTGTCCCTCAGCCCCCCACATCACTGGGGCCACGGGGGTATCATTCAGAGTCTAATTTACTGATGGAATAAAACATCACCAGGAAAGCTTTAAACCAAGCACAAGTTGCATTCTCAGTGTTAACAGTGAGGGATCCATGATCTGTTTCCTCTTTGCAGCCAGGAATCCAAACAGGATAAAGCAAATGGGAGGGCTGGATGGAGCAGAAGCTCCAAAACTGTGCACTCAACACAGAACCTGCACATCCCAGGGAGCAGGGAAGCCTCAAGATGTTTATGGTTTTCTTCTGAAAAAGCCATGCAACACAATCTTGCTCAGTATGAACTCGGGAAAATATCATTTCTGACAAGGGTGGGCTCTAAACCAGAGCTTTAACTCTATTAATTTTAATCTCTGCCTCTCTGGGCTGTCTTGATGAATTTATTCTTAACACCAGAATAATTTCCCAAATGGTGCCAACCAGCTTTTCTTGGAGGCCAGTGGACCTCTGCCAACCTCTGGTGATCCATACAAGGTTCTTTAATAGGTAAAATTCAGATACTTTGAGAGGTCCAAATAATAAAAAAGTAGCACTGAATTAAAGGGCTGAAAAGGGGGACAATGGGCAGACAGATTTCAAAAGCCCATTCATGTGCCTTTGCTTTGGAAGAAAGAAAAAAAGGCAGAAAAAATCCCATATTCATGTCCCCACAGCCTAATTCAGGGAAACTACAGTGAAGTGGGAGATTGTTACATACAGGTAGAGATATTATAAAAATAAAAGGCCTTATAAAATATGGTTTAAGCTCTGCTACTCTAGCTAAACTAGCAGCTAGCTTGTAAGTTCCCATCAGAAAAAATCAGAAGAATGAGAAGCAGTTAGCACAACAACCTCTTCTGGTAAGAGAGCCCTCTGCACCTACAGAAACAAGGAATCTATCCCATAAATATCAACACACAAAATATAATAAACTACCCAGAAACAGAGAGCTTTGATAGACATGTAAAATGTCATTTACCCACCAATAAATTGAGTAGCAAGAAAGTCATGAACCAATTAGAATTATACACAAAGTCTTGAAAAGTGTATAAATATGGACTGTAACATTAAAAATTAGCTTTTTCTGCATAAGCAACTGAGTCCAGTCTGCTTATTATTATTGCAACAACAGACCTGATTTATCAGTGCCACAAGTAGATGGAAATCCAGAGGATGCTTCAAGATACAAAACCCTCTGATGTTAAAACAGAAACTGCCCTCAACCTCCACCCACTATGGATCAGGGGCATAATTTTTAGAAGTTTTTAGAAGGGGTGAGTAAGGAGCAAGCAGGTTGTCAGGTCAAGCAGCTCCATGTCTGTAGGATTGATGTGCAGCTGTGAAAACCCCTCCTCTCCCCAGTGTGTTCTCAGAAATGGCTGGGTAAAGGTCCCCAGAGCAGGCAGCCGTGCTTCTGCTGCCACTCAGCTCCTTCACAAAGCCCTGCCTCCAGCACAGCCAGGGACAGACAGCTCTGCTACTGCACAGCCTTTTTTTGGCCACACAAATATGACACAACAAAATTTCAGGCTCTAACTTCCTTCCCAAATAGCATGAAATGAGTAGAAACAGTTCAAGTCACTTTTCAGTCTGCTCTCAGTGCAAATTAACTCACAAATTCTGTCTCTGAGCATCCCAGCGTGTCCCAAGCTTTACTACAGGCAGAGTGAGATCAGCATTTGCTTGATGTGGTTTTTCTGAAGTGGAAAAAAAAATAAATACAAATTTAAAGAGTGGCATACTATTCACAAAGGGGTCAACAATACAACAAAATAGGTCATGTCATCTTAATTGGGAAATCATAAATTTGGGGCTGTCCCCACCCCAGTAAGACAGCAAGGATCTTTGTTCCAAGCATTAGGCAAAAGCCAGCACCCTTAGCCAAAATAACTTTTCAAGCAAACTCTCATTGAATAAATCTTTCACACTGAAGGGAACATTTTTCAGTACTCTGTTTTTTAACACCATTAACTTTAACTGTCAAGCCTGACAAGTATGGAAAACTGTTTTCTTACAAAAGTTAACACAAAAAACATTTTCCACTAAAAGGACTTTTACTCACTACACATTAACTCTCCGTTTTACCATTTAACTCTAATTGCTATTTTTCTCCAAATTTCTTTTCCTCTCCAAGATCTGGACTTTAAAGAGTCCAAGCAGCCAGAAATCAGCACTTGTTTATAGAAGTTCTGTGACATGGCTAGGTTGTAGTGAAGTAATTACATTATAAAAAGAAGGATCTGGGAATAACCATGACCCATTAATCACATTCATTCACATGCTGCTATTCATTTTTCCCTACTGTTTCCAAATGTCTAGGTGAATTCTCGAAAATATACAGGAGTTTAAAAACATTTGGGCACTTTCAGAGCTGAATCAGAAGAAGAATTAACAGCCACATGAGAATAAAATCAATTAGAGGAGCAGTGGGCTGCAGCCACCAGGCTCAGAGGGCATTCATCTCTCCTCACTTCACCTTCTGAACATCACATTTAGGCTTGGGTATCTCCTTAGGCAGTGGAAAGCATCAGTACCTCCTGGTGAGGGAGTGGAGCCTGTCTTTGTGTGTGGATGTGCCTCTTGTCTTCAAAGAGGGGAGGAATCAATAAGATGCTGAGTGAATTAATCTGTATCCAGATTAATTCTTAATTAATCAGTATCCACAGTGCTTTAGTAAATAACAAGGTTTTCAGAAAATTCAGTCCTGGGTTCATTGTTGTTTTTTTTTTCCCTAAAATCCTCATCTAAGCTGGTAAGAAACAAATAAAACTCCTGAACTGCTCCTAGATCAGCCTGTTTTTGTGAGCCCTCCTGTTGTGCTGGACACAGGCAGCTGAGCTGGGAGCTCACATCGTGTCAGAGGCCCTTGGAGTAATCGATGACAAAACCAGATGAGACCACTGTGATTTTGACTTCTGACCCCTTGGATAACACAGGTCACAAGACTTCCCAGAACTGATTCTAAAACTAGAGCAGAAATTCTAGGAAAAGTAAAACCATGTAAAAATTTCCAGTGAAACAGAGAGCTTCGTATTTCTCAGTGTGCTGTTGTGAGTGGTTAATTGCTCTCACTGCTGAGTGTGGTTTATGTCTAGTCTGAGTTCCTCTACCTTTGGTTTCTCTCTGCTGGGTTTTATTGCCTTTATTTGCTGGACTGAACTCAGATTTTTCACTGTATTTATGTTTCTGCCCATCAGAGTGATCAAAACTCTCCATCACTTTCCTCTCTTTCAGATGATGCAAAGTGTCTCCTCCAGTCCCCAGTGGCTGGATGTGCTTTCCAACCATTTCACGAGTTCTTTTTCTCAATTCTCTCCAACTGTTGATGACAACATTTTCCTTGAACTGCCAAAGTCACCACTGCAAACTGCAGGAGGAGTCCCTTCCTCCTTGTCTCTGATATATTTTATACCCCCAAATATGACATTTTTCTTCTCTGTCACACTCTCACACAGGGGTCTGTGCTTGCTGATGGTCCCACAGCTCCACACATCTTCTTCAGTGCCAGTTCCCTGGCCATGGCTCAGCTCTGCATGGGTCCTATTAAAACCTGTTGCTTGTTTTCATTTAGGTTACTAATGGGACCTGAATCATTCTGCCCTGGTGATCTGTCTTTTATTTCAGTGATCTTCAGATTACCACAGATCTGTGATAACCCCCAGGACTCCATTAGCAGCATGTCCATTCACTGATGAATTTCCATTTAAAACTGAAGAGCACAGCAGTTTCTTATCTATTTCAGTGGTGCCTAAATAGTTTTCTATCACCCCAGTCTTGTATAAGGAGTTATCTGTAGCCAAAGGCAATATTTGCAAGGGACCACTGGGTGTTCCAGGGTGGAAAGGGCCTCAGGAGGTCACCCCCTCCAACCTGCAGGGTCAGCCATGGGATCAGATCAGGATCCAGAGGTTCATCATATCAATACTATTACATTTATCAACACAATTTGTAATCTTCCTGGAAAAAAAAAAATCTAATTAGACAAGAACTATATTCTATAAGCCCATGTTGATTGACACTACTTGCATTAATCCCTTTAATTCTTTACTAATTACATGCCCTATCAGCAATTCCATTATTTTGCCTAGGATTAATGTCAGGCAGAAAAATCCGTAGTTCTGTGAGCCACCTTGTTTATCCCTTAAAAAATAATGGCACACAGCTAAAGTTCTTCCACACAGATGTAACTTGCTGGTATTTATTATCTCTAATTAAGAGCTGCTATACAATCCTCATTCAGTATAAAAGGTATTTTATTGTTAAAGGACATGATCACACAGTCTCCCTTTTTCCCTTGAAAGGCACAGAAATATTTATTGAACTCTTCAAAATTCTGTTCAATATTACTAACAACACTATCATTTTCATGTGGCACTGAGCTATTGTAAACATAGTTATTCCACTCAAGAAAGAGAGCTGCATTTCTATGGGGATTTCATTTTGAAAGCCATATGTTGGAGTCTTGTGCTGCAAATACTAAAAATGTGCTCGGAATTCCTAAAATTATACTTGAAAATATCCAGACACAAAAACAATTGCATCTAACATAGAAGAAATTCTATATTAGACCTCATTTTTGCAGATCAAGGGGAACTGATGACAGAATGTAAAAATATAGCAGCAGCTTAGGTACAAGAGACTGATTTGATTACATTTGTTATGTGCAAATAGAATAAAGTCCAAATGAGTAATGTATCTACTTGATGATTTTCAATGCCAGCTTAACAAAGCTGAAAATAATTACAAAGCAAAACAACTGAAAGAAAGAATTTGAGGGGGAATATGTGACTGATAATTGGGAACTGTTCAAGATCATTTTCCTCCCTACACAGAGGAACCACAATCCCATGGAAAAGAAAGAAGGCTGAGCTGGCAAAAAGCTGCTCTGGCTTGGAGGACAAGCAAAAGCCAAATCATGAAGTAGAAAATAAATGGGAAATTCTTCTCCGTAGAAAACCAGAAATGGTAATGGCAATGAATAGAAGACAGCAGTAAGAAATTTCACAAAGCTGATAAGGGATGCACGGGTTGAAGGAAAATAAAGATATGGGTGACAAAAGAGGAAATGAAAGTTTTTTGTCTCCTGTGTGCAGCTCACAGATTCAGGTCAGTAGAAGCAGCAAAGGTGCAAGACAATGTGCTGGCCACTCTCCTGGGATGTAGAGGCACAGAGGAGGTGACAGCCTGGCAGGGGCAGAGCCAAGGAATGACCCATCAGGATGCTCTTCCAGGTGGGTTCCTCTTGTGGTGGCCATGGCACACACTGGGTGCCTCTGCATCATTAGCAGCAGGACCCTGGGACAGGATTTTGCCCAGCCAAAGGCTGCAAGGCATCTTCTAGAATTAAAAACCAGCATTGCTGCCCTCAGCTCTTCCCAGCTAAGCTCGGACCCGTGGCTGCACAAGTTCTGGGTAGTGACACACATTACATCATAATGCAGTGATGTAATAACCCATTACATCATCACTGTGCTGTGCTGCTGGTCCACCCAACACATCTCCCATAAAACAAAGGACCAGGAACGAGGGAAGTGCAGAAAATCCAAAGCTTCAGAACAACCACGTGTACAGCAGGCAGAGCCATTCCCAAAGCACTGGTTCCCAAAGCACCTGAATGCTCCAAAGCCTCCCTGACCCCCACATCTGCCAGGTTTCCCTCTATAAAAATACAAAAATACATGATGACCATGAGATCCTGATATAAAGTGTGCTGGGTCACAGAGAGACAGCAAAGCTCCTTGAGAATGAACCCACAAACAGTCCTGGAGACATGCACAATGTCCAAAGATCCAAAACCTGTAACTTCATGTCTGCACTCATTGGGTGTCTCCCAGCATCACACGTGGGGTCTGAGCCAGTTCCCAGCTAGGGAGGTCAGGAGAAAACTGTTTGGGGTAGGTTGTCCCACAGCTGGAGCTTCTGCCTTGCTCATGGTGCAGAAGACACTGGCCTCACCACCCCCAAAATTCAATCTGCAATGACATCATCCAACAAAAAAACGAGGACCCACTGAACCACAGTTGGACTAGATGATCTTAGAGGTCTTTTCCAACCTGAACAGTTCCATGATTCTTGTGAAGATCCAAATGTTCTGTCAGTCTTCTGACAGATGCTGCCCCAAATCCAAGGTGCTTCTGAGCACTTCACTAAGAGGATACACAACAAAAAGTCATCAAGGTGGCTCAGGTTCACATGGCTGAGCCTAGAGAGAACAAAGACTTCACTGTGTGCTCTCCCCCCAACCCAGCATACACAGGATGATCTGCTTTAACACAGTGGAGCAGGACAGGCACAACCAGATGTCCCACAAGCACCAGCTGCTCTGTGTGCACACAGCAAACCCTCCCTCATGATGCTTCCATGGCAAAGATTTCTTTGCAAAGCAAGGTTGTTGAGAAATGTCCTTAAGGGTTAAATTCCCTCACTGCCTCCTCCTCTTCTTCACTCACTTCCCTCCTCCCCTCTCCAGCAAAGGATCCTTGTGAAAGATCTGTGTTCTGTACTCGATATGCACCAAGAGAGACTCAGGTCTGGCCTTTCTAATAAAGGGCAATTCCTTTGCATTCTCAGAAGTCCCTTAAAAATCAAACTCAGATATTTCTGCTGTATTATTACCCAGGTCTGTAGATGTCTTCAGACTGAGGAAACCCATTTGCTCTGCAGGTGTGACCTGCTCCTGCACTGCTGAACCATTTCTCTCTGGTAAGAAAAGCCCCTCTAGAGAAACTGGTGCTTGGAGCCAATTAACAGAGCTCTTCCACCTTCTGTTTTGCCAGTTTCTGTTGGCAGCTGTGTCCAGTCCCCGTGGCTGTGACGCCAGTCCTTACAACGTGCCACATAAAAGCCAGGCTGGGGAAACAGCGTGTGGAGCCTCAGGAAAAAGGAGGTGCCTGGAACACTCCTGGCCTGACTTTTTTCCTAACCTGTGTGCCATTCTTAATGATTCACTTCATGATTCAGCTTTCACAGCACCGCTAATTAACTCTGGAGAGTGTAAGAGCTGTGTGGCACCGAGATAAATTTAACTCTGGAGGTGAGCAGAATCCCCAAAGCAAGAAGCAGAGGAGAAGGACTGTGGGAGTCAGCCTGACTAAGGCACAGGGTCAGATGGATTTCACCCCTGATAAACTGAGCCTAAGTTTTAAGCCTTGGGAAATATTTGTTCAAGTCAGGATGAGCCCAAGTTCTCCTCCCAGGAGCCTTTGAGGTTGTTATTTTAAGTGGTCCAGGTTCTGTTCTCCCACTGGTTATTTGTGTTTTGTTTCCAGAATGTTCCTCCCCTAAGGTTATATATTGTTGTACCCTCCTTTGTTCCTGTCTTGGGATGGTTGCCCCCCTCCCCCCGAGACTTCCCTGGGTTACTTTGTTCATTTTTTGGGCATCATCCCTATTTCCTTTTATTCCTTATTCAATTATTCTTTTCCTGGTGCCAACCATCATTCCCACTCCTAATTATCTTCTCACCACCCCTTGGCCCTGAAGTCTGGGGACCTAAAAGGTTTGTCATGGCCACCCTTGCTGTGACAAAGGGTGTTCCTGGAACCAGGGGGAAGTGGGGAGTGAATACCTGGCTCCCCAAGATGCTTCTGACCACAGGGCCAGCTCTGTTATCCACAGAGAACCACCTGGGATGGGAAAGGGCCGTTCTGTAGAGCCCAAAGGGAAAGCTCAAGCTCTTCAGCATCTTGGCCAAAATCCTCACAGATGAAAAGACTGAATTAAACTCCTCAAACTACTGCCTTAAAAAGCCCTTCTTGCTTTTCCAAGCAGGCAGAATGTAGCAGGGAGGGAATTTAGGTCCACATTAAGTTTAAATGCAGGGCTTGGAATCAAGGGACTTGTTTGGGTTTAGATTCACAGATTCTTATCTCTTCAGATGTGGTAGCCTGACCTCCTGCATCATCCAGGTCATGCAATTGCATTTTAAAAAAATCTGTATGGAGCCCCTTAACTTCTGCCTGAGCTCTGGAGTATTTCTGAGGAAAACATGCACTCTTGATTTGAAGAGATCAAACCATGGAGAATCCCTCACATACCCTGATAAACTGTTCCAGAGTTTAATTAGTCTCACTGTTAAAAATTTGTGCCTTATTTCCAATTCCAACTTTTCTGGCTTCAGTTTCCAGCCATTGGACCTTGTCAGCGCCTTTGAGAGCTCAATTCAAGAGCACTAAAGCATCAGATACCATTTCCATCTGTCAGTGCTTAAACACAGAAACCTCAGTAGCTGACTCTCATGAGGTTTTTGGCAGGATCTGAACTCCCAGCAGTAACTTTTCTGTCTGTCTTCAGAGCTGACTTGGAAGCCAAGTAAAAATGGTGAATGAAATTGTTTTTTTCGTAATTAGTGATTCTTGAGAAAGCTGGGAAATACATAGATCTGATAAGAAAATCTTGAATGAATCCTGATTTTATCAGAATTCACTCTTTTCTCCACTGAAATGTTTTTCTGGAAGAGCTCAGCTCAAAGGATGGCATTGACACCCTGGGAGCTGAGGGTGTCACAGACCCCCGTGGCGTCCACCTTGGAATGGGAGAGAGCCGGACACGTGGAGTGGCTGAAACTGCACAGAGTGATGGAAAAATGAAACTGCAGCTCCACTGGGGCTGGATCACAACTGAAACAACCTTCTCTGCTGTGACTGCAGTGGAAATGGACCCAGAATCCCAGACTGGTTTGAGTTGGAAGGGACCTTAAAGATTAGCTCATTCCACCTCGACATCTCCCACTATCCCAGGCTGCTCCAAGCTGTGTCCAGGGACACTTCCAGGGATCCAGGGGCAGCCCCACCCTCACAGGGAAGGATTTCTGTCTAGCATTTAATCCAAATCTCTCCTTTTTTGATTTAAAACTGTTCCCGCTTGTCCTATCGCTATGTGCCTATCACCAGCTGCTCCCTCCCATCCCCAGCAGCTCTGGAAATTAACCCAAACTCATCCTGCAAGAGTATTGAAGGGTTTTCCTTCTCCCACCTCCCTCCTTCCTCTCCCATGGAGCAAGTTTTTGACAAGCAACTGGCAAAAATAATCCACAAGTTCAAACAAACTTTGAATGCCATCATCGGCGATGCGATGGGACAGGCACTCCTTGGCAGCTGTCCCTCAGCAAATGGTGATGTTTTCTCTCTCCAAAGAACCACAAACAACTTTTAGACAACAAAAGCAAGCGTGGAGCAAGAGCCAGACACGACTCCTGCATCCTGAATTTAAAGGCATGGCACAGTCAGTGCCTGCTGCTGGCTGAACTTTTGGTTGGGAAAGTGGGGACTTGTGATGGAATCAGAGTCACAATCTCATTTCTGGAGCCACCACCACAACTCCTGCATGGGAGATGTTTCCTCTGTGCTGCTCACGAGGCAGCTGTTGGGAGGGGCTCTGCTTCCTGCAGAATGGAACTTGCCTGATTGAGGGAATGGTACAATATTCTGCCACTGAATTAATCTGCCATGACAGGCAGACAGAGTCCTAGAATATGCCCAGAGCCCGGTGCATTTGGCTCTCTATCACCAGAGATATTCCCTCTAAGCAGGCAGCCTCCATCATGATCAGGGAAAAAAGGAACCAAGTTTATATGCTAAACAAATATGTATTTTCCAGCCTGTCAGCAGATTATTACTTCACCCTGAGATATTGCTTTCCCCACTGCTTTTCTTACTTAGCCTGGAAGCAGAAGATAAAATCACAAAGAACAGGACTCTCAGGTGAGACTGTATGCAAGATTTCCCAGCTGCATGGACTTGGATAAATATTGCAGTAAACACTCAAGGTGTGTTCAATTCAGCTACAGACACTTTTACTCATGGTAAGTGTTCAGAAAATTCAAACAGGTTACAAAGGTCTATTCTTTCCTACAAAACACTAAATGCTCACCTGAGGTGATTCCTGCACCTGACATTCACTTCTATAAGGCCAGATCCGAAATGCTGCAGGGGAGAGACCCAGGCAGGAGGTCAGAGGCATTTTCTGGAGGATGATAATTCATTAAAAATCTGCTGCAAAATCAGAGACGAATCTGGAAATGGAAAAGACCTCACGAGCTCCCCCACCTTTCCCCTGGCCAGCACAGGATTGATCCCAAACCTTTATCTGTCCACAGAAGGGAAACCCTGCAAAAGGCACTTCTGTGAACCAAGGGAACCCAAATGTTCTCTGACCTCTGGGCCAGCCCAGCCCACCTTGGCCTGCTGCAAGCCTGGTACCTCTCTCAGAGTCAGATTTTCCAAGAAATCAGTCAGCAGGAGGTCAGGCTCTTTCCCCACATTCTTCAGGCCCCATAGATTCCTGTTATGAGCCTATTTTTGACCCTGTAACCTTGGCCAACTTAATCTTTCTATTATCAGGAGGAAATAGTGATGGCTTTTATTATAGCTACCTGTCTTAGATTCCTTGTACCCAGAAGGATGACTATGTTTTCTGTTAAGAAGTATCTTTATTTTACCATATCACTAAGGAGGTCCTGAAAGCTGTTCAGCCCAACCATCTCACACTTAATATTTTCATTTGCTAAAAAAAATGTCAGGAGTTACTAAGGCCCTAAATTAGCAAAACTCCTAAGTATAAATGTAGCTTAAAAATACATGCTTAATTTCCATTTAGATCATGGGAAATTACAGCCCAATCCCAGCAGGCACTTCCAGTTTTTTATATATACATTTATAGATATATAATTACAGGTTAGCGGAATAAGTACGCCTCAAAGCACGTGCCTGAATGAGTTGCTGAATCCAAGCTCCAGCACCCTCCATACCAACCCTGCAGCAAAACACGACAGCATTATTGGAAACACCATTAGCAGCAAGCACATCCCAGTAAAATGCAATTTTAATGCTAGGAAACATCTTGTGTTATCCAACCCAACAAAGCGCCAGTGGCTGCTGCATGACACCACCTGCATTTGATCTTGCCTTTGCACAGAACACAGGAACACCAGCTCATAAACAAGTTAGGAAACACATTTAACCAACAACCCACAACTTACTTTCAACAAGCTCACCGATGTCAGCACACCGATAAAATGAGCCGCTTGGAGTCCTCGATTTTGGCATGATTATCTGCTAATTGCTCTCTGTAAGCTGAGAGGGGTGGGCTTAGCAGCTCGCCGGGGGCTGCTGGCTGCCTGTCTTCCCACAAAATTTGCTCACAAGGCATCTAAAAATAACTTTATTGACAAATCTTCCTCTGGAGGGAGAGGCAGGGCAAAACAAAAGAGCGTGGACAGCTTAACCTCTTCATGGCCAAATATCCACACGTGTGGTGAGGTAACAATACCCACGTTGGCAGAATGGAATCCTTTGTGGCTTTACATGGAGGATCCAAGGCCTAAACTGTGCTGGTTTTCTCATTTCCTCCAAATTCAGTTTCCTGTACCCTCACATCTGTATGCTGCCCTGTCCCTGTAGCACATGGTCATGGCCTCTGTTCCATGAGCTGGACTCTTTCAGCCCCATCTGGAGCTCTGGGGCTCTGCCACAACATTCCTGCCAGCTGAGAGTCCCCTGGTCCCCTGCCCAGAGGTGACAGGGTGTCCTGTCCTGATGGCAGCAGGA
>NC_031786.1:8995259-9001427 GCF_001522545.3 Parus major | reverse complement strand
GCTCTGTGCTCACACAGAAAATGTGAGCAGAGGTTTGCCCAGCAGCTTTCCCCTTTCCAGCCTTCTCTGCCCTGCTTCTACTCACCCAGCAGCAGCTGCTGACTCCCACCCAACTCTTGTCTTATGCACATCCATCCCAATTCTTCTCAAGGCTGAGAGTTATCTCTGTCCTGGAGTACATGGGGGGAATATGATGATGTTTATTGTCAGGGGCATATGGCAGGCATGTGATCATTTTCACTGGCTCTCCTGGTGGAATAAATCTTTCAGAAGACTGAAACAAGCTAAGTGGATGAAACACAAGCAAAATTTTATCCACTAAGCAATTCTATTAGGTTACAGACCAAAGGAGGTTATTGATTCAAAGAGCACAGCATGAGGGACTAAACACTTATGAGCATCAAAGCCCCACTGCAGTCAATTACTGCTCACAGCCAGTGGCTGGAGCTTCAGGTTAGGAAAGGATGTGTTGTTCCAACAGCAGTGATTTGGTGGAAAATGTGCTGTTAGTGCTAAATGTGATAGAGCAAATACAAGGACTAGAGACAAATGATTATGCAGGGGATGTTTAAAGTCCTCAACAATGCTGCTGGTGAAAAGCAAGGCAGAAAGAAACACAGACACTCAAATACAGGCTGCACACAGCACTGGCCTTTATAGGAAGGTCAAATTCCCACTTTTTAACCCAAAATTCATAAGAGAACAAGCTCATCCACTTCTTGGTCATGGTTTTCATTGGAGGGTCATCCTCATATTCAGTCTGATAAATGTTTGTTAGTCAAATGGCAGCCAGCAAAATTAACAACTTCTAGGGCTGAAGTCTCCCTGACACAGCAGGTGGGTGACATCCACAAATAATACACAGGTAAAAGGAGAATTACAAGGAGCAAAATACTCCTTCAGAGCTTCAAAAAAATAAGAGCATCTCCAGAGAAGCAGTGTTAGAGGCAAATGCTGGAGCTAAACCTCAACAGGGATCCTAAACTTAAAAAATTCCTTCATACTGCCACACAGAAAAGATGTATTTCTTTAAAGGCTTAATTTTTGGAGGCTGCTGGATAGGAGATGAAGACATTTGCACATCCTGTTCCCCTATTCTGTCTTTTAAACCAGAATGAAGACATGATCCAGGCCTATTTTGTATTAAACCAAAAAAACACACTTGCAAGTCTCCTGATATTTGTCCATGATTGTGTTTCCACTCCTAGATAAGGCTAAGCTCCAAAAGAACCTCAGTTCTGCTGAGGGAAATGCACAATATTGCTGGCAGAATTGAAGAACAACTTCCCTTTTTCCTCAGTAATCCTCCCTCTCTGTACAGCTCCTCTGTGGAAAGATTAAATTATTTTTTAAAGCTGGTTTTTCTTCCAATAGCCACACCACTGTTTGCCACTAGAAGCAAATGCACATAAACACGAGTTCCATGAGTTCAAGCTGCTTTAACAAATCCCCCTGTTCTCCAATCCCATTATTCCTCAGCCAGGCTGGCTAACATCAGCTTTCAGGAGTCACAAGGAGTTTTCCTCTCCCCACAGTGTGGGACCCACCGGGAGCTTTGTTTTCAAAGTGTGTGCTTTGTATTCTTTTTAATCCTCAGATGCTAAAAATGAATTGAGGAACAGGACAGCTGCTGGAGGCTGTGCTGAGGTGGTAATTTAGAAGGGTTTAGGAAGCCAGGCACCCTGCCTTTTACAGAAGACATTGTATTCCACAGAGACATTTTAAAATAATAGGCTGAGATGGGATAGAGCTCTAATATTTTCCCATGTAAATTGCTTTCCTTCACCCTTTTTTTACTCTTGGCTGATGCCAAGGATTAAATAAAGCGTTGGCATGTGGAAATCATGCAGAGAAACCCTTGAGAAACCATTTTCACCCAACCTGTAGATCATCAGGCCTTAGTGTGTGAGCTGAGAGACAGAAACCAGTGGGTGCCCTGTGACCTGAGCTGTTTGCAACAAAAAATGTCACCAAAAAAGAGCCAATTTCTCTGACTGATACGGGATTGATATTGGGATTATTGGTTTGGAGCAGGGTGAGGGCTGCTGTGTGTGGACAGTTCAGTGTGGACACTCAGAGCCACACAAAGCCAGCCCATGCCCTCCTGGACACTTTCCTGCCCTGTTCCAGGCTGTGGGAATGCATTTCCATCTCCAGAGAGGCGAGCAGGGACACAATTCATGCTATCACTTACCCACAGCTGGACATAACACAAATCTGCCCCAGGAGCCTGAGCAGGAGTTAATTTTCTGTGCAAATGTCCTACTGGAAAAGGAAAACCCCTGGTGCACACAGTGGAGCTGCACTTTCACCTCCAGCTCCCCCAGCCCTGCTGAGCCTCCTCTTCCCACCCAGCAGAATTCCAGCAGACACCTGAATTTCTGTGCCATTCCCCAAGAGAGGAGAGGACAAGGCACCATCACCTCGCTTCTCTCTTGCTTGCAGGTTTTACAGTGGCCATCCCCTACCAATTCTCTTTTTAAAAATTAAATGGAATAAAATTAAATTTTAAAAAAAGCTCAAAATCCAGGGCTGTAAAGGTTGTGGCTTATTGGGGTACAAAACCCATCGGGTCATGAGTTTTTTTGAAAATATCCATTTTCTGCCCAGTGGAGGGGTGTGAGTGCTGAATTACAGGCACAGCAAGTTAGAAAAACAACTTGTTTTGTTGAGAGCAAAATGTTTAATCTGAATGCTTGATCAGAACCAGCCCAGGTTTAACTGAAGGTTTGCCATGATCTAGGCAGGATTCCCACACTCTTCACAAAGCTTTAGGCTTAGAGCAAAGCTATCCTGCACGGGCTGGATGTTCTTACCACCCACAGGATAAAATATCCTGAGGTTTAAGACCCTCCAAGGACTTGCTGAAGTCCAGGACACCACCAGCCATGCCTGAGGCTGCCCAAGAAGCCCAAACCCAAACCTAAAACTGCCAGGCAGACACTGAAACTGAATTTATCACTGTTGTTATTATCAGTCAGGTCACTCCCCTCTGAGAACCTCCAAGGTTCAAGATTAATTTTGCATCATAAATACCTTGTTCACATGTTCAGAACAGATCAAATTAAATAGAAACTGAGTATTTCAGGAACTCTAAAAAAATGTTCCCCATGGGAGAGGAGGAGGTCAGGATAAAGGAGACAACTTGTAGAGTCCTTCATTAACCCCCTGAGATGGTCCTGGGTCCCAGCTGGTTTGATACCAGCCCTTTCCACACAAGCACATGTTTCCTGCCACAGCCTGACTGAGCACAACGTGCCTGACACATCCTGTCATCACCAAAGCATTCCTCCTCCACATGGCATTTCAGGAGTCTGCAATGTGCCAAGTCAATTGTCCTCCTGCTGGCAATTTCACAGCGTCTAGACCATGGACTGTGCTGGATTTTCTCCACTATTTCACTCACCCACCAATATCTAAAGTCCCTCTCCCCTCAAAACAAGTGTTTTGTTTTATTTAAAAAGACAAAATCAACCTACTGATGGTTTGGTACCAATTCCACAGAACAATCCGCTGCGTGTATAAATTAATACTTTCATTAATCAATACTTACTCATAGACAAAATGAAGGAGCAGCTGTCTGGGCACATATGTTTAGCATCAGTTCATGACTATAAGCTAAATATACCTCCCATGGCTCCCAAAACCTCAAACAAAGAGCTGCTGTTCGCTTGAGATTCACAGCCAGGGTCAGGTAAAGGTTATGAGTTATCCCTATCTCAAGGTTACTTACACAGAACATAAACTCCAGGATCAAGTTGCAGAGTCAGCAGCAATTGCTCACTCAAAGTCAATCACCTTCAGCAGAGACCAAGCAAAAGCAGAGGCCTTTGGGTCTGCCCAGCTTCCAGGAGTGAACTTTGCTGTTATCAGCTTTCCTTCTCCAGGGAGCCTCCTTAGATGTCAGGGCTCCTACTGCCAGCCCTGTGCAGATTCCAAACAGCATCACTGTTAACACTGGGCATATTTTGGAGTGACTTCAAGTTGAGCAGAGCAGGAGGAGCGAGGTGAGGTCGGGATGAGAGGTGTCAGAGGGCTGTGTGAGGCTCTGGCTGCCCAAGCTGTCCAAGGGAGCTGTGGGGCACAAGGACCACAGCTGGTCCTGTACACTCATTTAAAACCAGCATGCCACAGGGTGTGCCCAGCTCATCCTTCACCCCAAAGGTTTGGTAATGAAGAACAATGTTGTCTTTCTGAAGGACAGCCAGGAAACCCAGCAGACCAAACTGCCCATGATCTTCACGTGTATTTAAGAAAACACGTAATAATATCAGGTAGGATAAAAGGATAAAAGACATGAACCACTGTTATGCCTTAAATCTGTGCACTCAGCGAGGCAAATACTGAGAGTTCAACTTGCAAGTCCATTTGTCAAACACAAGCCTTTCCCTTAGGAAAACCCACCAAGATCTTGCTTGCTTTAAAGGCATTTCTTCTGAAGTACAGGCTTGGATGCACTGTCCAGATTCACAGTTCAAGCATCTGATGGGCTGCTCAGTATTTTGATGATAATCCATCTTAAAAAGGAAGAGTCAAACTGCTCACACCCTCACAAGAGAGCAAAGCACACATTTGGAAGAGGCCCCATTCCCATCTGCCTGCAGACTGCTCTCAGCAGCCTGAAGTCCTGGTGAGCTCCTGTCTCACAGGAGAATTGCAAGGATCAGGTCTGCACTGTCTGCAAAGGGCTTGAAACTCTTCTATCCAAGCTTGAAATAAATACAATATTGTTGTTGTGTGACTGGCACAGATTCCCCAGAGAGGTTGTGGGTGTCCTGGGAACAGCCAAGACCAGGCTGGACAAGAAGACTCTGAGCAAGTGGAAGATGTCCCTGCTCAAGGAGCTAGATGACCTTTAAGGTCTCTTCCCACACAGACTGTTCTGTGATTCCATGGAACTTTCCCTCTGCTTTCAGCCAGGCTGTGGAACTCTCCACATCCCACATTTTCTGTGTCAAAGGGAGGAACCTTTCCTCCCTTACTAGATTACTCTAACTTCTTTGCTTAAATAAACACTCATCAGCTTTCGTGTGCTTGTAGGACCTGCTCAACAACACCCCAGGCAGCCTGGAGCACCCCCAGCTGTCCCTGGCTCCCTCCCAGTGTCAAGAGCAGAGAAGGGGAGCAGCTCCTGCCAATGCAGTGTTTCATCCTGCATGGAAAACCAAAGCTTGGAGCCTCTGCACCCAATCCTGCACCTGCCAAAGGCTTTGTGTCCCTGGCCTGAGGAGCACATCCCAGCAAAGGCTGGAGGAGCCCTCACCTGCCCCATGGATTGCATTTCCCTTTTGTTGTGTCCTCCCTTTCTTACAGTGGTAGGTGGGAAAACAGAAGAACAATCTCACATTGACATCAGAAGCTATCAATCATCTGCTGAAAACAGATGAATAATAGAAGAAAAAGGAGAAAGAGAGAGAGAGAAGGGTCAAGGCTGGTCCTTCAGTATGAAAATGCCTGTCCTGGTGAAATATACTGTAAATTAGTCTGAGACAAGGGAATTTGGAGCCAGCAGGATCTCCAAGGCTAGCTTAATATCAACTCCAGAAACATTACACTAATGGATTTTTAAATATGATTTACAGGATGCTCTATCTGGGAGCATCAAGTGGAAGGAGGAAAAGGAAGAGCTGATGTGCTTTGGGAGGGCAGGTGCTGCCTCCCTGCTGCAGGAGGAAGACTTGGGTGGCAAAGAGAGAGAAGCATTTTGAGGCCAGCACAGCTCGAGGGTGGGTGGCCACCCCTGCACTTTGGAAATGCCACTCAAAGTACCCAGTCTGCAAATCAGAGCAGTGGGGATTTAGGCACACACTTCCCATCCACAAATACAGTTTGAATATTTGGAAACCTGCACCCCATGGAGTTTTATTGACCTGGAACCCACACACAGACTAACTTCAAGGGACAAAGTCCTGGACTTCTTTTGGGGTGTGTGAGATTGACCCACAGACACCTCTATGCAGGGATGCCACTGTGCTCCCTGAAAGAAAAGCCCAGCTTTTCTCCAGGACAAAACCTCCTAAATGCATTCAACACCTCTATCAGGATAAACCTCAGGTGGTTCACAGGCCCATCCACAGACCCCTTTGAAAATGCCTCTGCATAGGCTGAATCCCCTCCCAGGGATGCAGGAAAATCCCCTCCCAGGGATGCAGGAAAATCCCCTCCCAG
>NC_031786.1:8975532-8995004 GCF_001522545.3 Parus major | reverse complement strand
AATCCCCTCCCAGGGATGCAGGAAAATCCCCTCCCAGGGATGCAGGAAAATCCCCTCCCAGCAGCACAAGGTGTTCCCTCATCAGCACTGGCAGAGATGTTGGCACGGGGAGCAAACAAGCTGCTCCCCACAAGAGCCAGCCCTCGTCAGCAGAGCAGTGCAGGCTGAGGGTGTCCATGGCAAGGACAAACCAGTGGCTCTGACTGGGGACAGGCAGAGCCAGCAGAGCACTGGGGCAGACATTTCAGTTTCAGTGTGTTGGGAACTGCCCCCTGGCCAGAAAAGCACTTACACCTGGGAGGAAGAGGATGCTGGCAAGGCTTTGGAATTAAACACTGATGAACATGGCCAGAATGCTGTCATTCCAGAAATTTTCACCTGCCCAGACTTCTTTTTTTTTTTAATAGTTCATTTTTTAATTAAAATGTCATCCTAGAGAGAAAATAAATACTTGCTCAGCTTCATGCTCTGTTTCTAATCTGGGTCGATTAAGAGGGTAACCAAATAAAACAAACACAAATAACACCTCTATAACAATCTCCTATCACATCATCGTGTGATTCTGACAATGTATTTCAAATTATTAACAACTCTTAGCAGCTCTATTCATCATCATCTTCAGTGTCAAGATACTTCAAGAGTCAAGCGAGCTTTTAATGAGCTCTCAGACTGAAAGAGGAAAGGAAATACATATACCCAGTGCATAGTGCTTTAATGATCACCTAATTCCTTTTATTGTATCTCCTGTTATGATTTATGAATTAGGCAGAAAGAGCAGAAACATTTGAAAAACACTCGTGTACACAATATCCAGAATAAGACAAACTTGCATTTATGGAGATTGACAAAACATGGCTGGATTTTATATACAACATTGGAGATGGGTGCTGACGTTTGTTTTTCCTTATAAGCCCAAGTTGTTCTCACTGCACAAGTCGCTTTGTAATTATGGATTTGTCATATTGATTTAAACTCCTACAGCCCCTGGGCCCGCCTGCTCGCCTCTGTGTTTTATACCAACACAAAGAAAACAGCTCAGAAAGGTGGTTCTTTGGCTCTGGGGGTATTAATGAGCTGTTCCTTACAGGCTCTGCCTCTCTCCCTCACTGACCTCAGCTCACACCCCCCCAGTGAAATGATTTCCATCTGTTGGCAGCACAGGGGACAGGAGGCTCTGGACGTTTCACAAATGCAGGCGACCCCTCTGACCCTCTCGGTGTAAGCACTTAAAACTTGCTCTCACTTTTTATTTACCCTGCAGTCATAGCCCAAGAATAAAGGGGAACCATTTCCTTTCTGAGGCAGTGACTACCCTTGGTTAGGTGGATATTCCCTGCCTGTTGCAGGGTTTCAGGAGTGATTGGTGATTTCTCAGTGTCCTTCTGGAGACCCTGCAAAGAGCCTGGAGCTGCAGTGCGGCACCACACTGGGCTCTGAGTAACACCACGGCTCAGGAATCCATCACAGGGAGTGAAACAAAGAGTCTTAGCTCACATCTGAAATAAAACCTTCCCTTTGTAAAGAATAACAGAGACTGAAGCTTGGTGGGCAGGCTGGAATACAGGGAATAGGTGTTGTACCTGGCAGGGCAGGAGCTGGGTGGAGGAGCCCAGGGCTGTGGGTGCTGTGGGCTGCACTTGTCCAGAAAGCTGATCCCTTGGCCAGGAAATCTGTCCCTGGTGTCCTCATGACTTGGGGAGAGCAAAAGCAGGGGAATGGACACCCCCCAGACATCTGTAGAGAGATCTTCCCCAACAAACTGTGCTCCCAAAACCTCCCAAAACGTGCCCAGCACCTGCAGAAGCTCCTTCAGCCACTCACATCCAGTGCCACCCCAGCCTTCACATGGGGACAGGGTGTCATCTCTGCCCAGCACTAGCAGAGGTGACACACAGCACCTGTGGCTTGTTTTGAATGTTCCCTCTCCTGGTCTGGCAGGGGTCAGTGCTCACAAGGGAAGAGGAGCAGGGATCCTGAGCCCACGGCCACCCCGTGCCAGGTCCCAGCAGCAGCTGCTGAGGGAGCACACAAGGAGAAACCCTGGAATTGCACACACCAAAGCTCCCTCCCCTGCCTTTGAGCCCTTGCTGCTGGGTCCTGTCCCCTCCTGGCACACCTCCTTCACTCCTGGCTACTTCCACAGCCATTCCAGCCATCCTGGTGGAACCCAAAGCTGAAAAATGGACACGTGAAATGCAGGGACACTTTCCTTTTGGAGCACGAGCACACCCAGCTCTGGGCAGTGTGGCAGCAGCACAGGCCTTGGGCAGTCCCCTTCCCTTCTGAGCTGCTTGTTTTGGGGCTGGAATCATCAACACCACAACCTGAAACCTGGAAAGACTTTGCTCACCAAACTTTTGGTCTCCAGAGGACAGTCAGCTCAGTTTGCTCACTTGTTGCCTAATAACAAAAGGGAAAAAAAACCCAAGTAATGGAATTAAAGTGGAAAGATAAAAAAAACAGTGAAATCTCTCAGGTGCATGAGGTACAGCATTGCACACACATGACACAGCATTTCTATAATGTTTATAAGGTTAATTAATTAGTATATCTAGCTGGTACATCCAATAGGAAATCAGTTATCCCAGTAACCCTGGGAGCTGGTCCAGAGGCTTCTTTGCCCTATTTATTTGTTATGTCTTGGGTTCTGGTGAAAAATAAGATGTCCTTGTCAGGAATTCTCTTCTTAAGAATAAGACTAAACAGAATTTCAAGAATGTGTTTGTAAGTGTTTGTTAAACTGTGAGAGAGGGCAGGAAAAATACTAGAAGCTACACAAATATATATTATAAATCTACCAGGCTACAAATATATGAAAAATATACAAAAAGCTAAAAAATCATTGGTCATCACAGTCCTTTGTAATAAGATCACATGCTACAGACCTGGGTATTGAGAGTGAGCAGGTGGGCAAGGCAGCCAAGAAAACCAACAAAATCCATTTTTACAACAGAATCCCAGAATTTGGGCTGGGTTGGAAGAGACCTTAAAGCTCATCTCATTCCACTGCCCACTGCCTTGGGCAGGGACACCTTCCACCAAACCATTTTATGAAGGCTACTATTTGCCATTATCTTTTTAAGAGAGTTTATCCTTTCAGCTCCAATATTAATTTCCCAGTTGGAAAAACTGCTGGACAGTTTCACTAACAAACACTTCTTCATGTCACTGAGGCACTCGTTGACCACCTGCCACCAGCTGCTGTCAAAGGGACATAAAACCTTCATGGTGACCACGGGGACTGGGATCCCTCCAGGGCAGATTGTGGTGATCTCCCCAAGTGATGAAGTTTCCTCTCATCCCAAACATCCAGCAAATTGAATCCATTTTTTACCTTACTCTCTAAGCATCTTATCTGTCATGTTTTTCTGATGGCCTGGACATAACAGCAAATGTTCTTTTATTTTTACCTTTCAAATGCCACCTCCAGCAAAACTGGAGAATGGTTTGTTCCTTTCCCACCAAGCACCATAACTCCTCCAAAATTCAGCCCAGCACCTTCATAACTGCAGCTTTATTCTTCTTATCAGGAAGAACCTGCCCAGCACTAAAATTTGTCATAGCTTCAAGCCTAAAGGAACACTTTGATGTGCTTTATGTGGGTCATTTCTATCCCTGCCCTGCTCTGGTTCCTGGCAATGATGGAGATGTTTCTCATTGCTTCCCATTCCTTCTGTTTTACCAGGTGTTTTTTTCACAGCTCTCAGACACCTTGCTGCAAATATTCCCTGAAAGCAGTAAAAATATAAATAAAAATATGGACTTTGCTGGTTTTGCAGGAATCAAACCTGAAACACCCCTGAAACAATAGGTGCATCTAGAAAACCCAGCCCAAAATGGAGTTCCCTGAGACAGACAGCTGGATGGAGTTTGGACATGATCCCTTGGAAAGCACCAAGGAAAATCAGAAGGACTGTTCAAAGTGATCAGTTATCCTGGCATTGCTCTCACGTGAAAAATCTGGGAAGATATATTGATGCCTGGTAATCAGCCAATCCAATGAAATTCTGCTCAGGAGAAGAGGCACACCAAGTATTGTGACTCTCACAGCATCCCTCTGATGGTCAAGCATAATTCAAGACGTGAAGTAAATGATAGAGGCAAAATTAATGCCACCATCAGCTGGATCCTGAGATGAAAAAGACACCTATGGGGAAATTAAAACCATCCTTCACATCACTGACAAAACAGAGTTCCAGCAGCCATGAGTTGTGCTTTTTACAGGCTGCTTGAAACATCCAGTACAACCCTCTCTGTCATTAGAGAAAGGAATTCAGAGCATCTCACCAAATTCACTGTGATTTTATCACAGACAGAGCCCATCCCCAGCAAGGGCAGCAGGGAACAGGTTTGTACTGGGTAGAAGTGACACACACATTCTGCCACCAAGCCTCTGCAGCCTGGACAGCAAATTTATCCTACAACAACCCTGGATAAAGTGGAAGCAGCTGGTGATTGCCCTGGCAGACACCTATTAACCTACATCATACACAGCAATGACAGCCATAGCTCATTGCTACAACCCTCAGGAATACCAGTGTCAGTGTCCAGAAAAAGAGGGGGAAAAAAGGCTATTGATGAGTATGGGCTGCCCTCAAGCATGGTGAAAACTGGAGTGTGCAAGCTATTCATATATTAAATATAATATATTAAAGGAACTGATGACTTTGATTATATGAGACCACAGGCATCAGACCAAAGAGGCAGTTCCCCAAAAATCCAGAGATCTTTGGCAAGGCTTCCATAGCTGTGGCCTCCCTCCTGAAAATGTGAAATAACTGTGGAGTCTCAAAATATTTAAGGGTTGGATGAAAAGTTTAATTTTTCCCTTAGCAATTTACAGATATGAATCATGGGGAAAGAATGCTGCTGACGGGGAGAAAAAACTGAAGCCTCAGTGATGTGGTCCTGACATATCTTTAGGATTGAAAGGAAGATGAATGCTGATGCTAGAAATATTACTGGAGAACAAGCAGACTCTGCTGTCAGAAATCAATAGATCCAGACTTATTTACTTTGGTCTCATCAGACACTGAGATGAAAATAAACCTCAAGAAAATAATTACAGGGGGGAGAGCAGAGGATCTGTGCAGTAGAAAATGAGCAGTGGGAAGATGGAGAGGACAGCACTGCAAGGGGTGTCCACACATGGAGAAAAGGACTGTGCCTTGCTCAGGTCCCAGAGAGCAGCAAAGAGAACCAGGAAAAGAGACAGCAGTGCCTGGGAGGGGAAGGAAGGCAGAGCAGAGAGAGCAAGCAAGGTGAGAAAGGGAAAGGTTGCAATACAATTTGTGTCCACTTAAAACAAGATTTTTGGGCTTTATCCCGTGTAAATTTTTTCTTTAACCCTTTCCAGAGGACCATCACAACCCTTTCCATATCTTTGCAAGAAAGGAGAGCAGAAAAACCAAAATATTTAATTTTAGCCCTTTCCCATACCCCTCCTACCCTACTCCACACACAAAAGGTGACCAGCAGCACAAGGTCTGTGTGCTGCAGAACTGATCAGACTCTGGGGGACGTCCAGACCTGGACTGGCCTTCACAGAAATCCTTCAAGAGTCTCTACCCCATGCACAGGCAGGGAGCAACCACACACAGCTACACCCCTGGAGCTTTGCACTCCAAAACCTGAAAGGAAAAAGCCAGGACAAGTCTTTGTCTTGCTACAGAGAGCAGGTTTGATGTTGTGTCTGTGTGCCTCTGTGTGTGCACAGACACACCTGAGACCCTGTGGTGGTTTTAGCACTGGCTGAAAATCACCAGAGTATTTACTCACCTTTTGCTGTGAGATATGGATTAGGAGAAGGGCAAAACAGGCTTAAAACTTAAAAGGAATAATTTACTTTTCAGTGGTCCAAAATGCTGTCAATTCTCAAAACTGGCTAGCTATTGGCCTAATCTCAAGCAGAGAAGAAACTCCCAGCAGTCTCTCTCAGAGCCATCACTTCCCTGGGTGTTTTCCCCTTCTTTTCTCCTAAATGCCAAATTACCCCAGACACACAGCTTGTGCACGCTTGGAGTGACACATGCCACCCAAAGCTGCCACTGAGGCAAGCCAGTTCCTCCTGCTTTACCTGCCATCCCTTCCCCTGCCCACTGGCAGGTCTCTTCACCTTCCTTTGAACCTTTCCTTCGAAGCCAGCCCTGATTTTTTGCCCCAGCAGTCTCCCACAGCACGCAGGGCTGTGGGGATGGAGCAGATCACACCGCTGCCACAAAACCTGCACAACAGGCAGCAGCTCCTCATATATTCTCAGAGATGAAATCTCTGACACAGGCTCTTAAAACTGTGATTTAAAAGCCTGGTCAACAGCACAAGTGGCAGAGAGGAGAACATAATTCATCTGAGGTGACTGCCACTTTCAGGGGCTGCTGCTTGGAAAGGAAAAGGAGACCACGAACCCAAACTGCATTTCCAGACCCCTGCAGCTTCCAGACCCCTGCTAGGATCAGCTTTGTGGGAAACATCAAGTACCCACTTGTCTAAAATCCTCCCTCTGCTGGGAAGCTCTGAAGCACCAAAATATTTTGACAAGAATCCAAATCCTTTTCATGATAAAAGGAAAACAAGAAGCAATTTGCAAGGCTGAGGGTGTGGAATGAGAAGATGCACGCACAGAACTCACACCTCAGGTTGACTGAGCTGCTGTGCCTCGTGCAGAAGGTGATTTCTGGAGCTCCCATGGGAAGATGGAGATTACTGATAAGACACTTTATCTGAACCACATTTTTTTACTTCCAGACAAGTCTGAAGAAGTTAGCTCTAAAATTCGTGGAGTCAAGGTTTATTTTGCTCCTTTCTAATACTTAGGGATGAGCTTTGCAAGCACCAAGAATAGCTCTAAGCACTGATAATTTCTCCACAGCTGAGCCCTAGCACTCCTCCTCTGCACAGAACCCAAACAGAACCATCTCCCTGGGCTGCTGTTGAGTTCTGCACGCTGTTTCACCCATGAAAACCATCCTAAAGTGGTACTCACAATCTAATCAAACAGCAGATAATGCCTCAGACTTCGCTGGGATTAACTCTGATTTCTCCTGGCTGGAGGGTGTGCAAATAACACCGGTTTCTTAAATGGAGAAAATCATTTGAGGTAAGACTGAGCCAGGTCCCGAGCCAGCAGCTCAGGGAGGGGATGCCTGTTTCCACAGGGCTTTGGATCTTTGCTGCTTGACCTCGCTTTGGGCAGCCTTGGGAGGTCATGGACATTGTCTGGGGAGCCCACTGATTTCCTCACAAGGGGCAGGCCATGGGCATTGTCATGGTAATGGCAGAGCCCCCAGGCTTGCTAGGTGTTCCACCCCTCTGAGATGTGCACAGGCAAGGGCACGCCGGCTCCTTTGGAGGCCAACAATCTGCCAGTCAGTTCCACCCCATGAAAACTAAGGTGAATGTGAGGAGACCTCGCCACCTGTATTATAATCTGCAGCTGTATTGAAATTTTCCTGGCAGAGCTGAAATTTTAATGTTTAATTTACTTGAACTAATGTGTCACAAAATTCCCATCTACGCTGGAAATTCTAATGAACCTTTGGGTGGACGAAGAGACCTCCAAACTTTGATCCTTTCCATCACTGTATTTTAAAACAAGCAGCTCCTTAAGAAGGTTAAGGAAGCAATAATAAAGACTTTTTAGTGTGCATACATGATCATTCCATACTGATGCACTTCAGCTTTAATAATATTGTATTAAATTTTATTGTAACCTCGCTGACATTTACTGCAAGGGAAAGTGCATAAGCTTAACAGCCTTATAAAATACAGCCCAGTAATGTACCTATAAAGCATAATATTTCTATACCAATGATGAGCTATTGCAATTGCATCCAATTTAGTGGCTCATTATTAACGAGAGCAATCACCTTCTCAGTCACAGGCTCTGAAACACAGCCCGGTGTGTCGGTGCCATTTCACATTTTACAAGGCAGCTGCTCCAATTTCACTCAGCAGTACAATGATCTGACAGTGGAAATTCTCTTCTGGTTATGAATTAGCTGCAAAACACACCTGATGATGAAGAGGTGAGTTCCTCATCCTCATCAGCACAGCTCGAGTTTATTCAAGGGAGGGAAACTGGTTTGCACCACCTGAGATTGGGGTCATCTAAGCTGATGTGACTCCCTCCACTCCCAAAGATAGCCTGTCACCAAAAACCTCTTCTGCTACCAAATATTGGACTTTGGTGGAATTTAATTTGCATTTTGGTGGAATTTAAGTTGGACTTTGGTGGAATTTAGCACCTCCTTTCACAAAAGCAAGTCTGAAAGTCCCTGCATCCACAACCACTTGTTCCTACAAGACATTAAAACTCTCCAGTGAACTCTCTGTGGCCCGTTCCTTTTCTAACAGAAGTTCCCAGGCATTCCCAGACCATTCTGATGGGCCAAGAACCTGCTGGGATCCAGAGACCTGGCAAAAATATAGCTCAACTGTCCTTAGAATCCCAAAAGAGGTCTCCTAAGCAAGTCCTCTGCATCTTTCCAAAGGCACTGAGAACAAGGTGATGTTTGAAGTCAGAACAGTTGTTCTTATTAAAGAAAAGATGGACAAGGGTACAAATTTCAGCACAAGCAACAGGCTCAGTTGCCACCTCCAACAATCATAACTTGTCTGTCCTTCAACAGCCCTTTCAAAGCTGAGCAAAACTTGGTGCTTTCACTGTCAAGCTGCAGATTTGCATCATTCAAAGACCAAATCCTGATGCTTCCTGAAGAGCACAACTTTGAAATAGGCAGAAAGGGAACTCTTCCATGCCTAACACACCCACAATCTTCATCACTACAGATTCCTCATCTCCTTCAGCTACACTGAGACAAAGCACAACAAAAAGACAATAGGACAAGACCCTACAAGATGTGAGGGGTGGCCCTGGCACGACCCAAGCTCAGAAGTCTGAGGATCTCTACCACGTGGGAAAATCCCAGTGCAGTGAAGTCCTCACGAGCAGCTGGGGATTTTCTGAGCTGTCAAGGTGACACAGCCTCAAAGCCATCAGTTGTTGCTCAGCAGGATGAGACAAACACAGCTGGTACCTGGGAGAGATTAATTCAAGGAGTCATCTTGGCTGGAAGACAGGCAAAGATTTGGAGACACTGTGTATGTGGTGTAAAGAAAATAAGTAGTTCATTTTCTTCGAGCATTAAGCTGTAATGGCTGTCAAGGGGGATTACTGATATTGTTATGCCAGTGTCAGCACATGTTGTAGAGCAGCTATATTTTGAATTTCCATACTTGCTTAATTTAATGTTCAGATAATCTGGCAAATGAAAGACGAGCCTCAAAGACTCTTTCTGCCCCCCTCCTCTTTAAAAAAATCATTCTATTAAGAATGTTAAATTCTTGGGAGCAAGAGCTGGCGTACATGGAGGGCACATACTAATCTCATTTATGCTGAGATTTGCTTTCTGTTAAGCAACAGAAAAACAGCTAATCAAGCATAATTCAATAATACATCATCTGCAGATGCAAAGGCTCAGAAGATTGGTATGGAGCTTTGCCCATTTACATGAACTGATGATCTAGGCCAGGTGCAATTGATTGCACGTGGGGTGTGGGTGCACACCTCCAAACCTCCTCTGATGGCTCCTCCTCAGCTTTGGGCTCACTGGAATCTGGGACAGCTGCCAGCACATGACTGAATATGATCTGTGCTTCTCTGTCTGTGGCAGCCAAGAGAGGCCACCTCCCTGGGCAGGGAGCACTGGCCCAGCTGCCACTGTCCCCATCGCCCAGAGCCACCAGAGGTGCTCCTTGCCTGAGGAAAATGTCAGGTGGAATCTGGGATCAGCTGGTGACACTGGCATGTCCTCTGCACCACACCCCAGAGCATTTCCAGACATCCTCAGAGCACCTTTGTGCTCCTTGCAGAAGGCAAAGCAAGGCCTGCTCAGCCCCTGCTGGGTGGCACTTCCCCATTTCCAGCACCCAGCAGGAGCCCAGGAGAAGTGACCCTGGGGTCCCTGACCATGGGAAATGCCACAAGGAGAAAGGGTTCCTGTGCCAGCAGCCCACAGACAGAGCCACACATCAGCCCTGTGCCCTGGAGCTGCTGCCCAGGCCCCAAGGGACAGCCCTGAGTCCCAGTTCTGCTGCAGCTGAAACATCCCACACCCATGGCAAATCCTGCATCATGCTGCACTCCTCCTTTTCTTGTTTCATTCAGATTCAAGCAAAAATGAAAAGTGTTTGAAATTCCCTACCTGCAAGAACAGAGCTGTAGTCCAGGGAGAGCTGCTGGGTGCTGGAGACAGACTCTGGAGCCCTGGGCTCAGAGACCCTGTGCCAAGGACTGACAAAGAGATTCTCTTAAACCTCTGGAATCAAAAACATCCTCACTAAATAATCTCCTTGGCAAGCTGGAAAATTCTGTCCTCTAAATACTTTTTTCAGTATTATAATTATACAACTTCTTAGATCACAATGTCACACCATAGGGCAAAAGCCTGAATATCAGATTAACTTACAAGAGTCCAGGTTATGCCTCTTACCAAAGCTTCCTCTGACTAGTAGCTGATATAAAAGGAAAAAACATTTTGTGAGGTAGGAGGTATTGGAATGCTAGCAACACTAATAAAGTGTCAGAGTGCTGTTCATGAGGGCTATAAGCTGACCCACCCACACAAACAGCAGAGAGGCCATGAGATATTTCTCTTTGTTCTCCATCCCCTGTTTTGTTGTTAAGGCTCTTTGCTAATTTCCATGGAATTGCTACAGCACATTTGTAAACACACATGAAATGCAGCCAGCTCTGCAGTCGCTGCTGTCTTGGACTATTAAGTACAATATTTAGCTCAGCCAGATGCCACCAGAAGTTCAGCAAGGCCATAAAACAAGCTTGATCACGTATTTTTGAAAATGAGGCTGTGGAGCCGTTCTGGAAGAGTTTACATGTATGTTTGTGCATTTGTTTCCTTCCATCTGGCAAATCCCCTCCCGAGGCAGCGAGATGAAGCCCAAGGAAGGAAGTGTTTGTGTTCAAACACAACAGCACCCTTCTGGAAGAGGATTGCCTTGAGGCCCCCTTAGCCAGAGCACAGACTGCTGCTCGTGGCACAGAGGATTCCACAGGGAGCTGCTGCTGCTTTTGATGGCCCACGAGGGAAAACAGGACCCTCTGCTCTCTGCTGGGTGCACACCTCAAGGAGAGCTGGCTCCAGAGCACTGTGGAGGCAGCTCTGCAGGTTTTCAAGGTGCTACAACCCCAGTGTCCAGGCACAGCACATTTCAAGCCTTTCTCTACCCTTAAGGCAGTTTGAAAGGGCTCTGCAGAGGAGAGACAATGCCACAAGTTTCATCCTCAAAAAGGCAGCTTGCAGCCCTGAGAACCTCAGTAAGAGCCTGATGGGGTGGAGCCATTACTTGTGCAGAGACAGAAAGACATCACTGGATTCTCCTCTCTCTGCATCTGCTTTGAGGCTCTGGACAACTTCAGTCCTGTGCTGCTGCTTTCCCTGTTGAGCTGAATCCAAAAGCTTGCACCATCAATTATCTCACAGCAAAACAGGGCAGGAACAGGAAAGAGAAGGACATCAAATTATTAAATCTCTCCAGCTACTGCCCTACAACATATTTAATTATGATCTGGTGCAGGAAGAGTTGCAAAGACCAGAAATTTGGAAAGGTCCAGGTGGCAGCCAAGAACAGCCACAGCAGGAGCAGCCAGCCAGGCACACTCTCACCTGTGCATCAGCTCAGGAGTGGGCACTGATCACAGACAATGAGAAACCCACCCCAGAGAGGTGTGAAACCATCACCCTTCCAAAGAAAAAGATCCTTAGCCCCATAAACCCAGCCCTGGTTGTGTTGTTCCCATCCCCTCCAGCAGTCCCACCTCAGCACTGAGTGCAGTAATGACTGCACAGCTCCTGCCCAGGATTATTTTCCTCCTATATCACCCACAGGAAATTTTCCTTGGTTCCACAGAGGTTTAATGCAATTATTTTACAAATCAAACACCACCAGGTGTCACAAGCCCCTGCTGCAGCCTCATGTGATTTCACCTTGCCCTGCCCCTGCACCCCATTTCTGACACAAGGTCCTAAGGGAAGGAGATGTCTTCTTCCCATGCAGGAAACCCTGCCTGGTGCAACAGAAGGCACCTCAGATGTTATCACAATACAAATAAGGTTATAACCCCAGTGCTAGCAAACAATCCAGACAGGTGAGTGGCTTTAAAGTTAATGCAGCCCTGAAGGAAATCCCTCTTTGTCTCACCCAGAGCTGGCTCTCTGCTTTGATGACCACACTGCCAAACCAGCAGCTCCAGTATCAAAGAACAAGAACAACTGAACAGGTGAAAAAACAAAGCTCTGGGCAGATGGGCAGTGCACAGGTCACACCTGCTCACACCCTGCAGGCTTCTCCCTCGTCCCCAGTGAGTAATCATGGAATATTAAAATCATCTCTGAGATCCTTAAGAGTTCACTTGTTGATCCAGCAACTAAGCCATGTCCCAGAGTGCCACATCTACACTTCTACATCTACATCAAGTGTTTCTTGGACACTTCTAGGGATGGTGATTATACCACTGCCCTGTTCCAATGCTTGGCCACCCTTCCAGGGAAGGAATTTTTCCCAAAATCCACCCTGAGTCTCCCCTGGCCCAGCCTGAGGCCGTTCCCTCTCCTCCTGTCCCTGTTCCCTGGGAGCAGAGCCCGACCTCCCCCCGGCTGTCCCCTCCTGCCAGGGACTTCCAGAGAGGGAAAAGATCCCTCTGGATCCTCCTTTTCTCCAGGCTGAGCCCCTTTCCAGCTCCCTCAGCCCCTCCTGGGGCTCCAGATCCTTCCCCAGCTCCATTCCCTTCTCTGGACACATTTCAACTCCTTAATTCCTTTTTCAGGTGTCTCCCCTTGATCCCATCCCTCAAAAAGGACACGGGAGAGAGACACAGTAAACAAAGAGCAAACTGAAAACACCCCACACCACAGCTGGCTACACAAATGAGTGACCAGAGGACAGGATTTCCCTGTCCCATGGCCAGCAGTTCCCTGGTCCCATGGCCAGCGGGTCCTTGTGCCACTGATGCCTTAAGATTTTAGCTTTTATATTTTTCATATCATATTTTATATATCCTGCACTGCATTAGTGCATAACTCTGAACCCCATACAGAGTGTCAGCTGCTGTCCTCACATTTTGGTCAGACCAAACAATCCCTCTGGGCCTGAGATCCAAGGACACACCACAGCCTCAGGCCCTGAAAAGTATAAACAAAAGTGAATTGGGGGGAGCAAACTGGGGGAATATGACTTCATTACCTGAAGCTGGAATTGGAGAATTAACCTCTGATATGCAAATTGGCCAAACTTAAAATTGCTTGAAAAACTCGTGACCATCATCCAGCTTGGGTGTAGGCCCTCTGGGGAGGCTTCATCTGCCCTCAATGTACCTTCATTAAATTTATCTGCTTTTATCCTTCTTTGTCTGGTCTCTGGGTAAGCCTGAAGAAGGCATCCCCACAGCTCCCTGTGCCATGGCCAGAGGGTGACCTGGCCAGGGGCCAGCCCTGTGCACTGTGTCCTGCTCACAAAATAACCAGAGAGTTGCTTGCCAGCCCCCAGCTTTATCCACAAAGGAAACCTGAGGTGCTTGGCCCTGCCCAGAGCCAGAACACATGTTTGTGGGATATACAAAGTGCTTGAAATAGAGGCCACAGAGGACCCATTAGAAATTCAATATTAGCTTTGTAAAATTGCTAATAATTAGCTACAGCTCTTTTCTCCATCACAGCAGCTGGTGACATGAAAGTGATTAAGTTTCTAATGAATAGATTAGGGTTACTGAATATATTAAATAACAAGGTTTTTAATCAACTGTTTATTGATTCCAGCAAGACAGTTCTGACAGCAGAAAAACCACTGGGTAGCAGTGGAATTTATTTATGGGCTAGTGTTCTACATCAGAAATAATTAAAAATAGATTATTTTTCACCAAATCTAGAGCTTTTTTCTCTTTGAGGCAGGTCAATATGGATTAAATTAACTGCAAATAATAAATTAAGGGAGAATTGAAAGCTAAATTCAGAGCAGAGAGGTGCTCGCAGCTTGGCAGTCAATCTTTGTTTGCAGTTGGTGGGGCAGAACCAGCCACATATTTATTGTCTGGTTTCAGCCAGGAGAGACAAAAAGATTGGACATCTTGGTTTCTGAGACTCTACCCCTGTTGTCCAGTCCCATGGGAAGGATCCATACAGATCCTATCCCAAAAGCCACCTGGGGATAGAATGGTGTTAAATAACCAGAAAGCAAATTTTTATTTCCTTATTCAGTTCACTGGGTGCCAGGTGAACTCCCCATGGAAATTCCTAAGGAGTCAAGCAGCAGTCTGGAGCCCTGAGTCTTGTCTTTTTTAGGATTTTTTAGGATTTTTCTTAGGGATTTTTTAGCAATCCCACCTTGTATCCTGGTGTTCAGGACATAGCTAACATGGAAAAACAGCTTTTCAGCTGGGCTGCACCCCAGATCAGGTGTCAGGGGCTGTGTGTTGAGAGCAAAGGATCATCTGGGGGGTCACTCCCAGCTGGAAAACCCTCTCTGATCACATCAGCTTCCTCCTGGAAAGCTGTGAACCTGCCAGAGACATCTCAGGTCCCAGCCCTTGGAACCAAAGCTCAGGAGCAATTTCCCTCTGCCCATCAGAGACCTTCCCTGTGCAGCTCATGGATCTCCAGGGCCAGCCAGGAGATGAGCAGAACATTCCACATTCCCTGTAAGCATTTTCCATTTCTGCTTCTGTCAGGTTCAGAGGCCATGGCTGCATCCCTCCATGCAGCAGGATCCAGGATGTCCTGCAGTTTTAAATACTCACAGTGGAAGGTGGAAGAAAAAGAAGAAATGTTTAGGAGATCCGATTTTTCCACAGCTCCAAAGCACAGAACAACTTTCTGCCAGTATATATAGCTACCTTGGGGTCTATTATTTTATTAAGGGATATCTGAAGTGCTCCACAACACAAGCAAATCCATAATGTATATATGTGCAGTGCATATGCATATGGAGCCATTTATAGAGCAAATCTTTCTAGCTCTGATCGTTTATAAGGTAGAAGACCTTTAGTCTGGCATTGGACCAAAGCCAAAGCTTCATGTGCTCTTTAAAGCAGCATAACACACAGAAGATGTTTTTCTTTGGAGCCTCAGTGGAAGCAGGATTTCTTGGAAGGTTTTGCTCTCAAAATGGAATCTGAAGGGTTTGGATTAGTGAGTGGTACCTGTAAAAAAGGTGTGCAGAGGGGCTGCTGAGGTCGTCAAAGGACCATGATAAATCAGATTACTGTGCTTGTCTGGAGGGAGCTGTGGAGTTCCCAGAGCTGCACGTGGGGTGTGGGCTGGCATTTGGAGAGATGTGGAAACAGGATGGACCCACGTGGCCTTCACAAGGACCACTGCCATGCCATGGGAGGGCTACAATCTCCTCCTCCCTCCTGTTCTGACTGTCTGCTAAGTCATCTTTCCCTCAAGGAAGTAAAGCCCAGATGCCTTCCCCACCAGCTGTCCTTGCACTAATGTCACAGTTTTAAGACCAATGAGATGTGATTTGCAATATTAATATCTATGCTGATACCAACACTGCAATTACACATTTATACAATGTAATCATTAGACACAAAGATCATCTACATCCCAAAGCTCTAATGCAATTCCAGCAAGATTTCCCTTTATTTTCCCTTTTTTTTCATTCTGCTGACTGTCTCTCAGCTCTTAAATACAGGAAAGGTGACTCTTTGGAGGAAGGGAGAAACTCTGGAGCATGGCTTGCCAACAGGGATTCCCTGAGGGATCCAGGGACATCCCTGGCTTGTGCCCCAGTCTCAGATTCACCCTGGATGGGGGAAGCTGGAGAAGGTGATTAGAGCATATTTTCCACACCACAACCAAAGAGTACCCAGAGTTTATCTGCAGTCCAGGTGTGGAGAGCAGAAAAACTTCATCAGAAAAGAGAACAAACCCCAGAGGAGGGGCCAGCATCTCCTCTGTGTACCAGGAGTGTTGCAGGAAGCAAGTCCTAGCTGGCACTGTAATTCCCAGCTGGCATCAGAGGTAATGTGAAATAAATGAAGGTGCCTTCAAGGTATCCTTTTCCATCCCAGCATCAGCCTGGCTTTTTTCTCTCTCAATCATACAGCTGCTTCTCTCAGCACACAGCTTCTTGAGCTAAGCAGCTGTCTGGGAGAGGTCTTTCCCAGAGGTGGCTGGAAAATCAGCAGGAGAGGTAAGTGGGAACCACACATCCAAGTCTGGGAAGAGTCCTCAGCATGTTCCAGCAGGACCCAAACTTGCTGGCACCTGATGCAGCTTTCTGTTTAGTCCCTGAGCTGTGTGGGGAGTGGGTCTGTAGGAGATGTGTGGCAGGAGGCCACAAGAGCCAGGGAATCAGTCTCTGAGGTTGTGGAGTCACTCCTAGAAGCCACTAAGCCTAGAGCTGAGCTTAGCAGGACCAGGTCAGGTGTCAAAGGGGCACCACAGGATCCATCATGAAAACCCTCTCTGATCATTACCCCCTCTTCCTTTCTTTCACCACTGCCATCTGATGAGTTCCTGGAAAGTGCAAGGTCAAGAATGAAGTAGTAAATACTTCCAGGGAAACACTGCAGGGCAGAAAGACCGGGGAGAATAAATCCATCCTGGGCGTTTCCACCATCTGGTGCAGCATTCCCTCAAATACACTCCTTGAGGGGATTACCCCATCACCTTCAAGCTCAAATTACAATTTATAAAGAAACCACAGGAAAATATCATGTCAAAGCTCTTCAGAGAAGGCAACTGTCACTGGGCTGCCCCAGGATATAATCTCCTGCTCTGCCTTTTCCTCCCCTCTGTGCAGCATCAGAAGGGGACCAGGCAGTCATCCACAGGCACATCCCACCACAAATCCACCCATGTGCCCATCCTTGCCCAGGGTGAAGCATTTGCACAGATCCAAGGAGGAGTGCTCGAGGCTGCCCTTATTGCTCCTCGTCTGCCTGAATCCCTGAGAGGCCCTGGCAATCTGAGATTTGTCAGCGTTTCCCATCTCACATTTCCTACTGGAAATCCCTCCAGCAGGCAAGATGCTGTAATAGGTACTGCTTAGCAAGCTAATTAAATCCACGTGTAATTGCCAGGAAGACAACTGACACGTTAGAGCTCTGAGATGTGCATTTGCCCTTTTGCAGTTTATATCTCACAGCCTGGCAGCTGCAGGGATGGCAAACAGGAGCATTTAACACCACTGCAGGTGTGGCACCTTCCCTCCCCACATTAAAATTCTGCCTGCCTGGAGAGCTGGTTTTACATGGCACAAAGGAGCCCACTCAGCCCTTATCATTCCCACCTGCAGCTGGAGTTGTGACCATCCTAAATACTTTAATAATCTGCAAAATCTGTCACTTCACTTTATATTTCAGTCACAGGGAGCTCTGTGAATGAACATTCTCCAGCAAGAAGATTGGTCATTTTTTCTTCAGCCAGATCAAGCCCAGGGAAGGACATGGCTTCATCTCCCACCCTAAATTAGTGTAAAGAACCTTTGATGATAGCACTTGAGTAAAGATTTTTGGAAATCCAGGTAGATTCTGCAGTTTGGATTGAGCTTGTTTGCCAAAAATATAAATTCTATACAATCAACTAAAGCACATTTTCCACAGGTTGAGCATGAATGTCCCTTGGTGGAGAGAAAGCCAAACCCACCACATGGATCTTTACATCCAAGGCCTATGGCTCAGGCCAAGGTATGACTTTAAAGGAGATCCTCTGATTTTTCTTTAGAAGCTTCTCGATGTGTGAACGCATATCCAGACAACCACAACACATTTGGGATGGGGTTTCATCTGGAAATCATTACAAAGCACAGACTGGCCCATGGGATTTCCTGCACTTCCTGCCTGACGTGGGAACAGCCTGTTCCTCATCACTGGGCTGCTCCTGTTCCTCGGCACATCAGCTGCAGACAGGAGAGGCAGAGCAAGTGTCTCCACACCGTCAGCTGCCTTTTCTTCCTGCCCTTTTGAACCATTCCTTTGTCCCAAGCTGCCAGCACAGTAATTCCCCTGCTGGATTCTGTGAGCAGGAACAGGGAGATGCTCCAGGTTGGAGCACACACAGCGCACAGGGTCTAGGGCAGTTCCCAGTTTCTCTTGGCCAAGGCCTAAAACCAAATGGAATGGAGAGGTTTGGGCTTCCAGGTCTTCTTGGGTTTTTTTAAACATATTTTGCTAAGCATAGAACAGTGCAGGAATAGCACAGAATATAAACTTCTTTCCTTTTTCAATTAATTTCACAAACTAAACAGGATCCGTAGCCTTCCTGAGCTACCTCAGGGACTCCCTGGAGTGTCTCATATGTTCATATTTCAGCCTCCTTTCTGTCTGCATTTTATGCATTCCTCCTCCCAAAATTCTGAACTCCCTCATCTCTGTCTTCCCTGCTTTTAGGGAGATTTTTAAAGGCATTAAGAGGTTTCAGATGAAACACAGAGAGCCAAATTCTCTATTGCTATATAATTTTTGCAGTCACTTCCACTACTGAAAAGCAAAATAAAATATCAGTAAGGACATTTCTGATTTACACACATTTTCTGATAACTAATGGAGACCAAAAAATGCTATTCAGCTGCATATTCTGGGTGATTCTCCTGATTTGCTCACACATATTGAAGGTGGAGAGGTAATAGATGTTCTAACAGCTTTGATAATTATCAGGTGACCTCCCAGTCCTACACTGCAGAGGGGAAGTCTGACAAAGCAGGAACATCTGGATGTAGCCAGAGCAGTTTGTGCATAATTACTGAACAAGCTTATTTACCATCTAATTGTCTCCAAGCAGTTTAATGCTCTTAATGCCGTGTCAAGAGCAAAGACAGAGCACTCTACATATTTAATAACTGACTTAAAGCCCCACTATCAGGAGTCACCCAATGGTAGGAGAAGCACTGCTACTCTCTGAGCTTCCAGCCAAGCAGAAAACACCTCCAGAGAACTTTCTGCACTGGGGTGGATGAGTTACAGAGGCCAGAATACTGAGGGCCAATGAAAGACAGAGAAATTACATTTTGAAGAGCTGATCATTATTCACTAAACTCTGGAGTGTGTTTTCCTGAAGGAGGGTTGGGCTCATGCCATAAACAGTGGTGGAAGTGGCTGCTCAGCCCCCCAAACTTAGGGGGCTGGATGGGAGTTTATAAAAACAAAGAGTGACTTTTTACATGTGCAGATAGGACAGACTGTTAAATAGGACGTGGTTTTAACCGAAATGAGGGGTGGCTTAGACAAGATGTTTGGAATAAATCCTTCCCTGTGAGGGTGGTGAGGCCCTGGCACAGGATGCCCAGACAAGCTGTGGCTGCCCCTGGATCCCTGGAAGTGTCCAAGACCAGGCTGGATGGAGCTTGGAGCAGCCTGGGAGAGTGGAACGAGCCCCTGCCCATGGCAGAGAGCTGAAATGAGGTGATCTTTAGGGTCCCTTCCAACCCAAACCATTCTGTGATTCTGCAGGGGA
>NC_031786.1:8969404-8974822 GCF_001522545.3 Parus major | reverse complement strand
GGATGGATGATGGATGGATGATGGATGGATGGATGGATGGATGGATGGATGGATGGATGGATGAGCTGCTAAACTGTTGGTCCTATAGCAAAAACCTCAGACTAGCTAAAAACAGCAACAATTCAACCATTTTTCATTGACAGCTAATGTGTTGCAAAGGAAGGAGGGGAAAAAAAAAACCAAACCAACAACAACCAGCCACTTTTTACTGCCACTTGAATATCAGCTGGCACACTGTGCCTTGGGAAAACGCTCCCTAATTATACAGCCAGCCTTCCAAACACACTCTTCAGCTCTCCCACATGTGGCATTTACAGTTGCAGTAATAACACAGCAGCCAACCAAGAAGCAGAGCCTGAGCACACCTCTGACCTGCAAGTGACCCTCTAATTAGTGGATGCACGAGGTTAACGAAAGGAGCGCTTCTTACTGGAAGGCGTGTTAGCAGCGTGAACTCCAACCTCAGTAAACTGGGAAATCTATGCCAGCAGGTGTTTACACACTCATTAATGGCGTTGGCAAAACAAAACAGCAGAAAAAGCCTTGTCGTGGTAATGTTTTGCTCGGAGTGAAATGAGAGGTCTCTTGGTTTTTTTTTCTGCTCGCAACAATTACTGCAGAGGCAGAATCGTAACAATGGAATTAGGTGTTGTGTTTGGAAGCTGTAGGCAATCTGTTGGCCTGGGATATTTTGCCAGGGTTTGCCTACCATCACTACCAAGTCACAAATCCCTGGTTTTTTTCCCTTTGTTGGTAGTAAAATGGTTCTGGATGCCTGAGATTTCAAGTGGATTAGCACTTCCAGAGAGCTGGAAACATTTTGACTTGGATTAGGAGGGCACATCTGGCCCAACACAAAGGGGAGAGACTTGGACAGCCCCAAGGTCTGCACTGGGGCAAGCAGAGCAGTGCTTCAGGAGCATCCCCCAGACCTGGAGGCTGCATTTCCACCCTCACTCTTCCTCCCTTCCCAGAGGCAGAATTATATCACAATAATCCAGAAAATCAGCACGTCTGATTCTGCCCCAGTACTGGATGGGTAGAGACAGCTCAGCCCCAGTCAGAGAGCTGTAACTCAAGCCACCAAACCAGAAGCTTCAGTGTAAATGGGGTGAGATTTTCCAAACTTGCTTCTATCAGGACAGAAAGGGAAGGCTGCTGCTGTCTCCAGTCAGATTTATCAAAGCAGCTCCCAGCTCTGTGCTTGTAGCAAATCAATAGCAGGGTTATTACTACAAACTGCTGATCCCAATTTCCATCAAACAATGACACGGGCATGTCCCAAAACGTACTCAATCCTCAGTTAAACCTCCCAAGGCATAATCTAGAGCTGACAGGAAGTATAACAGGTGAAAATTGCAGAGAAACTGATGTGAGCAGAGGCATCCCAGGATTGTGCAATCACAGCAGCACACATGGGGGAGGGATGGAGCACGAGCAGCTTGTTATTAGCAAAAGGGAGTTTGTTATTAACCAAAAGGGAAACAGCTATTTTTGTCAAAAGAGTAATTTTGGTGAGAAAGTCATTTTTTGACAGAACACCAGAAATCTGGAAGCTATTTTTAAATTTTCTTTTTAAAGAAGAATAATGTAAACACTTCCAGCTTCAATCATCACAATCCCAATGGGCTTTAGGGATCTCTCACTTCAGAAAGGGAGTATCAGCTCTGTTGACAAAACTGATCATTCAAAGTTCTGTTAATATTTTTTTTTCCTACAGAAATGAGACAGTTTTTGAGCAGCCCATTGCTCCCAGAGCTGCATTGGTGCTGCTGGAGTGACACAGCCCAGCAAGGGACCAGTGCCAGGTGTCCTGGCTAAAACCTGCATCCTCCATCCCTCCTGCAGCAAAACCACAGAGGAGCCACAGGGGAGGATTTTACACTTGGGAATCCTCTCTTCTTTGGACAACACCGACTTCTTAGGAGAGAGAAAAAGAAAAGTCTGATTTTCCTGGCAAATCCATGAGCTCTATCTGATAAGTTGATCTCTCTGTTGTTCCCAATGTAAGGAAAGACTTGCCCTGCTGCTCCTGCTTTAGGGCAGGTGAGCAGCAGAGCACTAGGCTTCAGACAGGTATTTTTCAGCTGCATTTGGAAGCAAGGATTGCCTTTGATCCTTATTCTGAGCTGGGATTTTCAGCAAAGCTGATCCCCCCGAGTTGTGGGAAGCAGCCCCACACACAAACCCATTTCTGGAGGGAAGGCTCCACCAGGGGGTTTCCACATCAGCCCAGCTGAGGAAATCCAGACAAAGGCAGCGATGGCAATTTGTTCAGCAGCAAAGAAAAGGAGCAGCAGGCAGAGGCTGGGGAATGAGAGCAGTTTGGAAGGAGGGGTGACAGCCAGCACTGGGGGCAGAGATAACCCGGTGCAGTTTGCCACTCTCCTGATTTCCAGCAGGGATAAAGAGAGGCTTTCCCTGGAGAGGCTGGAGTTGAGTATCCAGTGACTGTGGTTTATTGACTCCACTCCAGCCCAGCAGGCACAGAGCAGCCTCTAGAGGGAAAATAAAAAACAAAGAGCTTTCCCCCCCCTGTTGGAAGATGAGGGGATTTCTGTCTAATCCCTAAACAAACACATCTAATGCCATTAAAGACTCGCTGGCATTACTGACACGTATCATTCTCATGCTGCTGCATGCAGAGCACAGGCTGGATTTGTTGCATTGCATTCACAACCTGTCCCCAGTGGTAAAAACAACTATTGTGTCACTGTTCACTGGAAATAGGAGAAAAGTGGGAAGTTAACTTCAGGGAAATGGATAATTTTAAAGATTTTATGGCCCAATATCTCTAATTAAATTCAATGAACTACTGCAAATCTCAAACCAAACTAGTTGTCTTTTCTTTCTCTTATTCTATGACCTTTCTCTCCTTTATCCCAGTTTGTCTCTACTCCCCAACAATTATTCCAGCTCAGAAAGGAGAATCTCTTGTCTGGTAGGGCAATAGGGAAGAGAAGCACAAGGAAAAGAAGGATGACAGCTGAACAGGATATTTCCCAGCTCCTGATACTTCAATACAGAATATTCTCTTCTTCCCATCTTAAAACTGAAGGCACACACACAAAAGCCAAAATCTCCATGAAGTTGCTCTATGAATAAACTAAATTGAGCAGATGTCAATTTTTTTTCAAATGACACTAGTTTGTTTCTTCTATTTTTATTTTTAAGAAGGAAAAATATTAATCTACGTGCTGTTTTATTGCAAATTAGTAATAATGCCAAAGCAACACAGCATTTATAAGAAAAGAAAAGTCATTTCTGAAGCTGGGAGTATTTAATTCTGTAACATGATAAAAGTCTAATTATCCCTTAAAATGATCCCTTTCTCATCAAGGGCTATTTCAAAAACTGGATTTCAAGACTTATATTTCCCAGACACTCCTGACCAGCTCTTCTCCGAGCTACATGGGTAGAGATGATTATGTGGTTAGGAATTCAAATCACTGACATGATGAGTTGGACAGGGGTGGCCCAGCTCCAGCTTGTACTCAGAGCCTGCTGCCACTTGACTCCTGCTCCATGGCCCGAGGGCAAAATGAGCTCTGCAGATGCTCATCCTTTGCCCACCACTGTGGGAGGTCTTCTGCAGGCTCCAGGTGAACCAGTGATGTTCACAGTGATAAATACTTGCAGAAAAACGGTTTTGGAAAGGATCTGAAATCATGTTTTTCTAGATTTAATGCAACACCTCTGCACAAAGGGCTCCTCCACCCCAGCTCTTCCCTGCTCACCATCGATCTCTGAAGCACATGGCTGCTCTGAGATGCAGCCATGGATCCACAGGGCAATTCCAGCCTTCTCATGAAGCCTCTACAAGCAGTGCAACTCCCTGTCCAAGAACCATTCCAGCCTGGTTCCTGAGGACTGTGCCCATCTCCTCCTGCAGCAGTCTTTCCTCCTCACAAAATCCCACCTCCAGCTGCCCAGGAGCTTCTCTCCCCTCCCTGATTTCAACAGCACAACCAGTATAAACTGGTTAATCAGCAATTCTTCCCTGGTCAGACCAGTCCCACCCAGCTCAGGTCAGGGAGCAGGTACCAGGGCAGCTCTGCTGCTGGACATGGGGGAGAGGATGGACAAACAGCCAGGAAAAATAATCACTGTTGCCAGCACAGCTGCAGCCTGAGGACGAGTCCCCAGCCTCACAAATACCCTCTGGTTCAGGGCACAGACACTTTCTTTAGGAAGTCTGAGGGATTCTGGCTCTGTCTCCTCACCCTGCTCTGCCCCAGGCTCCCACACAGGGACCTGCAGAGATGAAGATGTCAGCACCTCACTGTCCCCAGTTCCTCCAACCCCAGCAACTTCAAGCACATTTTGCTTCTGCTCCAGCAAAATAAAACCCATGGAGCTGCCAGCGAGCCTGTGGCATTGCTGCAACACTCCTGCCATTCACCTGAGCAAAATAAAAACCCCTTCAGAGGAGGAAGAAAATGGTTTTGTAGGACTATAATGATGATGAGGAGTTCAAACCTAACCACATATATAAAACTTTAAAACTCTCATAAACAGATTTTGAAAGGGAGCCAGAGGCACTGGTGCAAATGTGAGCAGCTCCAGTACAAAGCAATATCAAAGACACAAGAAGAAACCTGGGTAAGGAGAAAGAAAGAATCAGCGAAGGGTTTTCCATTTTTGTGTGTGCAGAAATAGCTTAAAAACAGGATATTTTATAAGCAGGGAGAGATCAGGTTTATTTTCTTATTTTTTTTGATTTTTTGCACCCCTGATTAATTGGTAAGCAGAGCCAGGACACAGACACATGCCAAATGCAGATGTGTCAGGCTCTTCAGGTGGCCCCAAGCCAGGTAAACATTTGACCACAAAGCCCACCTAATTTTAGTGGGCTGAAGTCTGGAAAAGTGATTAACTACAGAAAGGCCAGTGTATTGCTTTGTACCTGGGGAATGAGGGAGTGCAAAGCAAAGGCTCTCAGGTCCTAATTAAGAAACTGCATTTTCACTCCGTGGAAAGCCGGAGAGCCACGAAATGAAGGAAGCTGGTGCTTTTCCAACAGTGCTCATAAAGCTGTCAATAAGCAAAGAAAGTGGCCTTGATGGCGTGAAAAGCCATCTCCAAGAAAAAGAGGGGAAAAAAAAACCCTCTTTACTGTCCAATAAGGCCTAACAAATCATCCATGAACATAAATTGAACTGCAAATTAGCAGTGTTTAGGAAATCCAGACTGTTAGCCAGCTAGAAAACGTGAAAATCAAGAGCAGGAAATTCAAATTCAGCAATTACTTTTGAGTTTCTTTTGTTCATCCTGGGCTTCTCTATAGGTACTCAAGACAGCAGGGAGCTGTTCTTCTTTTGGAAGTAAAATGTTCCTTTTGGGAACACGATGACAACAGCAAAGCTGCCAGGCATGGCCAAGGTGGGCACGTTCCTTTCCAAAGGATCCCACCCTGGG
>NC_031786.1:8939897-8969173 GCF_001522545.3 Parus major | reverse complement strand
GCAGGATTGGGTAAGGTGGGCATGTTTCCTTCCAAAGGATCCCACCCTGGAGACCTTTCTCCAGCAGGACTGGGTAAGGTGGACACATTCCCTCCCAAAGGATCCCACCCTGGAGACCTTTCTCCAGCAGGACTGGGTAAAGTGGGCATCTTCCTTTCCAAAGGATCCCACTCTGGGGACCTTTCTCCAGCAGGATTGGGTAAGGTGGACACATTCCTTTCCAAAGGATCCCACTCTGGGGACCTTTCTCCAGCAGGATTGGGTAAGGTGGACACATTCCCTCCCAAAGGATCCCACCCTGGGGACCTTTCTCCAGCAGGATGAGGTTCTGGTGGGTTTCCTATGGATCCATGGCATGGCACAGACCTGGTTTCCAGATGTAGCTCCCACAGCTGTGGGAAAAGTCCATCACCTTATCTTTACAGACTCCAGAAGACTCAAATGGTTACTTCTCTTCATAAAATTAATGGTGTGCTTTTTATGGATTTCAGCTACAGCTGGGAGCCTGATTCTGCTTAGAAGGGGCTGTTAATACAATTACCAGCTTGGTTTTACACTGTAAATTCTCGGCTGTTTGCTTTGCCCTGTTTAGGAGTTTCATTTAGACTGTGCTGTGGAAATCAGGTTGGGTTGTTACCACAGCTGGACTGAAGGCTATGCTGGCCCTTGCTTTATAAAAAACATATTTTCAGGGTTTATAATAGCAATAAAATTTTCCCCTCTCACCAAAACTTGGCATTGACACTTCAGCAGAGGTCCAGAGGACACTTTTTGGACAGTTTTGAAGAAAATAGACACACATCCCATGCAGTCTTCAAGTCCAGAGGTTTTTGGGGGCAGACAGGACTTGGGGGTTATAATTGTAATTATTGTAATTTTAATTTCTACAGTGTCCACACCACTACAGGTTACCCTCCCAAACACAGGCAAGCCCTAAAGGGACTTTAATTGTTTGTCCTCCATTAGGAAGTGGTACCACATTAATTTAATTGCAAGCTGAGAAATCTCCTGATGTGAATATAGTAATAAATGAGTTTTTTGAGGTGTTTTTCATCTTTTTTTAGCTCCATTTCCTCACAGGAAAAATAAATTTTACCAGTGTAAGTTCTTACACGTTTATAATTATCCCAACACAATTTTGAACGTGCAGTTATTTAAAAAAAAAAAATCACAGTTTTATCCAGTGTGACCATATTAAATATTAAATATACGCCACACTTAATCAAATGAGCAAGGAAGGGGGAAAGAGGAAGCACAGCTCAATTTAAGCATATTTATTTACCACTAAAAAAACAATCAGGAAACAATTTTCTCCTCCCAGAAGAGTTTGAGATTCCCAGGTAAAATCAGATGAAAAGTTAATCTCAAGAATATTCAGGTGTTGAAAGACAGGACGGAAAGGGGAAACTTCACTAGGTGCATGAAAATGGGAGAATGATTTATTTTATCTTTATGTGGCTTGTTTGTTTGTCTTTAGACAAGATGCAATTTTCAGCCCAAACTAGATTTTTAAAATCTATTTCAGAAGATGTTGACTTAAGCCATTTATGAAGCCAACCAAACACAAGAGGACAAGAAGAAAATTTCTCACAAGGATAAACCTTGTTTAAAATCCAGGAAACTGGGGATGGTCAGATGGATGAGACCTTGCAAGGAGTGAGGCTGACATGGAGCCCTAGAGAGATCTGTGCCATTAAAAATGAGTGTTCATAAATGATCCAGAAAAGGGCGTGAGCAGCGAGGTGGGGAAGTTTGCTGACAATACTAATTTTGAGAGCATCATAATGAACTCCTAAACAATTTTATGATACATTGCCAGGTAATTAAATGGCAGATGAAATTCAATGCACGGAAATGTAAAGGGAGTCACCTGGGAAAAAAAAATAATCAAAATTTCCTGTGTGAAATGGTGGGCTCTTAGTTGGCCATAACCATACAGAAGCCTTGGGCTGTGAGAGATGGATTTGTGGAACATCAACCCATTGGTCAGCAGCAATTTTTTAAAAAAAGGCATCATTGGGAATTATTAGGACTAAAGAACAAAGCAGGGAATACCCTTATCCCCCTGTGCAAGTCTGGGGTGTAAACTGCAGCTTCGACACCGTGTCCAGGTGTTGTTCCCTGCAACAACAGAAAGAGACTGTGGTGTTCAACCCCTCACACCATCACTTTACTGGTTTGGGGTTTTGTAACCAGCTGTGCAGCAGTTTTTCCCAAATACTAAGATTTCTCTGAATTTTAAACTTCAGGACAAAGATCAGCATAAGAGATCTATAATCAACAGCTCTGTGTCCACAACTGCATCACATTCTGCCCAGGACACCACATGGTGGTGAAGAACAGCTGGACAGAGTTCAGAACTGGCTTTGATGGGCCACTGCTGGGCAAGACACCAGAAAATCAGACCAGAGGGCTCTGTATGGGAAAAAGCTACATCCATGTCTAGTCTGTCCCTTTCTTTCAATATTTTTTTTTCCTTACTGTGATTTTCCCTCTCATTTACCTCAATCAATCTCTTCTCATTTCCAGGCCAAAGACAATTCCATGGGGATTCATTGCAGTTGTTATTTTCACGGGACAGCAGCCACGCCGAGTGCTAAATTAATTAGCCATCACCTTCCACTTCCTCTGCTTAGGGCAGATTGGAACAATTACTCCTTTTTAAAGCCCACCTTCAGCCCTGCCATCACCAACCTGCTCAGAGGAGACCCAGCCAGTCTAGCAGGAAATAAGAGAGAACCCTAAAAATCTTTGCCATGGTATTTTTAGGATCAAGAAGCCTAGATTAAGAGTGTGCTGCCACTGTGTGTCCACTGATTATAAAGTTTGAAGTTTGAATTAGAGTATGAGTGCTTTTGACAGCATTGACACAATGAAGACAGAGGTGGATATGATCTCCCTCTGTTTATGGTTTATGAAGGACATTCTTTTCCTGTAGATTGTGGTTTAACTACATAGCTAGGAGATTTCTATCCTTGCTCCAGGATTTTTATCCCTCAGAAATGAGTAAGGGAAGTGTCTGGTTTGCACAGGCAGTCCCACAGTTGAAAGGAGAGCCCTGAGGCTGGACAGGGAGCTCTGTTGGGACAGCAGGAGCACCTCTGGTCACCCAGTGGATGAAACTGTACCAAAAGCTGGCCCCAGTCTGAGCTTCAGAGTGCCCCAGGATCCCTCTCTGATGCATTCTCTGTTGGGCTACCCCAGCCTCCTGCTCTGCAATCAGCTTAGCTCTGGGCCAGGTTCTGATACATTCACATCTCATCACTCTGACGATGCTAATTTGGGCACCCTGTTACCCACATCTGTCAGCTTTTTATGATAAATGTATTTCTGATCATTGCAGTTCCCCTTTATCCACAGCCAAGAAAACGCCTCCAGCAACATCTCCAGCAAGTCTGGTCCATATGTTTGGGGTTTTTTTTTAGCTAGTAGCTGTTAATAGAACAAGGGATAGCTCAGGGCTGGAAGAGACCAGAGGGGTACTGCAGAGTCACCTGCAGAGTGTCAGAGGGACACAACAATGAGTGCTACAGCTCGTTTTTAGAGAAGAGAAACACCTCATTTCTGGAGCTTTCCCACACTGGAAATACCTGTGCAACCTTCCTGTCACTCCTGGCAGAAGTGGAGGATGAACAGAAGGCACCGAAAATGCACTTCTGTTCCCAGAGGCGGCAGCAGGAGATGTCCTGTCCTGTGGGGACAAGAGAACAGGGCAGTCTCCTACACCAACCTTTCTGCTCCTCATGGGGAAGGTTCAGGGCACGTCAAGGCATCCTTCTGTAAATCTGACAGCAGATCTTTCAGGGCTGCTCTTTCTCTCCCAGGAATAAATTCCTAACCTGACCTTACCTTACGGCAGAGACCACCGCTGTGAAATAAAACATGACTTTTGGAGCTGTGTTTTTATGATCTATGAAATCACCCAGACCTTTTGGGTAAATAAATTCTGGCTATGAGGCTGACCTCTTAGCTTCTAGCAGATCACTAAAGCCTTAGGGTTTTTCATCAGGCTTCAATAACATCTACAAATCCCTGTTTTCTAGTTTTTCTTAAAAATCCCTAGGAGGTGAAGTTTTATGCTAAATTTGCTTCAAATATCAACTAGAGATACAAGTTCAATAAGTGTAATATCTTAACTGCAGAGTGCCAGAGGCAAGCAGTGCTAATCACACAAGGCTGTTACGAGGTTATTTCACTGTGCTGCCTATGTTGTCTCTAAAATAGTCCATCTTAAAGGTTGGCTTCACAGCTCCAACTGATTTTGGTCACCAAAAAGTGTGAGGAACAGCCTAATCCAGAGAAAAGCGTCAGATTTCCTTCCTCAGCATCCTCTGTTGTTGGTCACCAAAGCCCAATTTGGCATCAACTGGGGGGCCACAAATAGAACCAGTAATAGATTAAGGACACAGAGAGGAAGGACAAAGATGAAAATCAGATGCTGAAGAAGCAATCCAATGAAGAATTTCTTCAGTCAAAAGGAAAAGCAATGTATCAATCTCTGCATTTCTTACAGGTAGTACTCCAGCACTCTAGAAAGTGCAAAAGTAAAATCCAAAGAATCATACAATTAAGCTGCAAAATTGACTAATACAAGAAGTTCTTCAGGCTACAGACCCAGCAAGAATCAATACAATTCTTTATATTGCTTATTAATAAAATGAGCAATAAAAATATAACACATAAGAGCAGATATCAAACCCACACAGACTTTTTTTCTCAGTAAGTTTGAGGCACAACCCTGTCCCAGGGACAGGATACAAAACTGCACAGCTCTGACTAGCCCTACACAATCAAGTCTGGCATGAGGTTTTCAAAAAAGATGTGATTATAATGAGAAGTTTAGTGACAGGCAAGACCAGGAGGAGCATTCCATGATCAAGGGACAAGAACTCCAAATATATTCTGCAGACCAATTTGTAGCACCTCTCTATCTTCAGAAAATGGATAACATTACTTGTAGAGAAAAAGTCCAGCTGTTGCCAATTATAACCCAGCGTATCTGTCTCTTCCAAAAAAAATGTGGCTGAATACCTCATATAAATCTTGACTTTCCTGAAGTCAATGCCAATTTGCCGCTGCCCAGACTGAACAGAGCTGTATTTTGGTCTGGTCAGATTACAGTAGGTGTTGTCCCTACACTCCTCAAGCACTTTGGAATTCAAACACTTTGACGTGAACCAAGAAATCTCCTTTTGACTTCCCTCGTGCTGGAATCAGCCTCCACATCTGATGGAAAGGAACGGGGGGCAAACCCTTTCCCCTCCCTACACGAGCACTTGGTTCACATTAACTGTAAAACCCACACAAGATTACAGAGGAGTGATTCATAGGGAAAGGCAGAGAAGGAGGAATGGCAGCAAAGTCTTTATGAGGAGGTTGTCTGGAACACACCCAGACCTTGCAGGATCCATCTTTCTGTGTGATGTAACCGAGCACACCCATGTGCCAGCTGGTTTGTGTAAAGCCCCTGCTATTGCCCTCCAGCCATTCCTCCATCCCCTGGCGTGAGGCTTTCCCAGCTTGCTGAGCTCACTTCCCCTTGGAAGTAAGAGTTTTGATGAAGTGGAGCAATGGTAACCACATGGCCTTTTTCACCCTCACAAAGTCATCTGCTCCAGCAGCCTTCTGCTCAGGGGATGCAGGATTTCACACATTGGCTCATAAAGGCCCCAGCAGAAAAATAATAGACACATGAGATGAAGTGCACCTTGCTGCCTGCATAACTTTGGGGTTTGGTTGTTGGGTTTTGTTTTTTTCCTAAAGATCTTCATAGTCAATTTTCCTTCTGTTTTCATTTGTTGACTCAGCTGTGCTCACAGCCCAAGGCAATGGATCTGGCCTGGCAGGGCCTTCATTCCTGCAGTTCTCTTGCTGGTAACAGCTGGGATCACTGCAGGTCTGAGGGTCTGCAGTGTATAGGTTCTGATTTAAACAGGGAAAAGAAAAAAGTCCTCAGACTGCAGGCTAAAAACCTCCAGCCATGTAACATTGCCATGTCTAGGACTTCCACTTTCCCTCCACCCATATGTTCTTTAAGTCATCGAGGTTTGTTCAGCCTAAAGAAAAGGAGATTGAGGGGAGACCTCATTGTCATCTTCAGTGTCCTCACGAGGGGCAGTGGAGGGGCAGGTGCTCTCCTGACCAGTGATAGGATGGCCTGAAGCTGATTTAGGGGAGGTTTCATTTGAATAGCAGGAAAATGTTTTTCACCCAGAGGGTGTTGAGCACTGGAACAGTGGTGACAGCCCCGAGGCTGCCAGAGCAGTAGGAGCACACAGACAATGGTGTCAAGCACAGGGTGGGACTGTTGGGGTGTCCTGTGCAGGACCAGGAGTTGGACTGGATGTTCCTGATGGGTCCCACCCAACTCAGCCTTTTCTATGATTCTGTGATAAAAAAAAGATGATCAGGAGATGGTTGATAGCCTAAGCAGAGCTCTGCTGTGGAACTGAGGAGCAGTAATTAGGGTTAAAGGACTATTTGTTATTAGTTAATTGGTAACCTGCTGTTCTCTGTCTGATCCATGGCACGTCCTGGGGATTACTCTAACCATGCCTTACTATCACGTCCTACTTTTGAGACTTACCCTCCCCCAAACTAAAACCTGACTGAAGGTGTTGTATGAAGCTGTTCTCTGTACACTCTTTAGCTGTAAATTATTCCCATCCTGATCCATTGTCTTGATTTGAGAAGGGCTGCAAATTCCAGGAGTATTTTCTGCGCCAAGATGATCCATGCACCCAAAAAAGGAACCATTTAAGCCTCAGAAACCAAAAATGGTGAACTGAAAGCAAGGACAGACATTGTAGAAAATATCTGAAATCCTTTCATTAACTCTCTTCACAGGACATGATGAGATCCTTCACATTCAGAGGGCTCTTTGGTAAATTCCAATGTGTACAACATTAATACGTGGCTGGTGTGACTCTCCCTGAATCATTTCTGCTCTAATTCTTTCCCCTGGGAGCTCTGCAGGTGAGATACACAGGATTTATGGGTACACAATAACTATTTATTGGTCAATATCCCCCGTGGTTTTCTAGGAGTTACATCCTAGCGGGATAAGTATTAGCACACGCAGTGAGTTTCTGCTGACCAAGGTGGAAATGTGCTCCCCATCTTCACACAGGCTGATTCCCAGTATTCATACTTGCTGTCTTATTCTAAAATTTTCCTTGCAGTTTTATAACTTTCCTTTTTTTTATAACTTTCCATGTCAACAGTTTCCCTCTTGAATCCTTAAGTCATTATCTCAACAATGACTCTCTGTTTTCCCTGTTCCTACCTTTCATGCCTTCAGCCGATGGACTTTCTCACAGCTCAGAAACAATTTTCTCAGCAAAACAGAGCCAAGGTCACACAGCTGTGCTCCTCCAAACCAGGCCTTGGGTCTGAGAGAGCCGAATTCCTGGGCTGCAGGTTACCTTGGGTCATCTTGGCAACCCAGGGCTCGTTTTCCTGGCTTAAAAAGCTCTCTGCTGATTCCCAGGGCAGAAATCTTAACACGGCCATTTGAACAGTCGGTTTGAAGCATGAGCAGCCAGGACAGAGCCCCAAGGGCCAGACTAAAGCCAGGCTAAATCCCACAGCAGCACAAGGGACAGCCTGACATGGACCCAGCCACCAGACCCACAAGCAGCGAGTGCTGGTGACACCACTGGTGAGACATTCCCAAAAGGAAAAGACATCACGATGTCCTCAAGGCTTGAATGTGTTGAGTGGGGAAGGATGTGCTGCTGCCATTGAAGAACAGCAGCCACTGAACACCCCTGGGGTCAGTAGTTGCTGCCTGGATGCATTTCTTTCAAGGAAAAAGGCAGAAAGAAGAGGGGTTGAGCTCTCACAGAGCTTCAAAACAACAGCTGGGAATTCGCCCTCAGGAGTGCTGTGCTGAGCCTCACTGCACCTCAAAGGCCATCACTGCATCTGCAGAGGAAATTACTGCTCTAGATGAGGGCCAGGGGATACCCACCCCAAAACAGGATGGGTGTGAGCCAGGAACAAGCATCATTTTTACATTTAGCTGAGTGGAAATAAAGCATTGGGAGAGTGGATTCATGGGAAAACTCTGATGGAAGTGAAATGGGTTTGGAAAACTCTAACCTTTCCTGTCAAATAGGAATTTTTACCAAGACTAAGTTGACCCTTTACATCCACACACATATACACACACAAATACAAATATTTTGCAACAGCAAAGCTAAAGTCTCAGCAAAACTTTGCTTCAACACAAGCAATCTCCTACCAAGAAGCAAATTTAATAGGCAGTTCTCAATCAGACCTGTCCAACAGGACATATTGCAATGAGGGGGCTGGATAAAATGAGCTTTCCTCCTTCTGAGCATCAATGGAACCAGCACAAAACAAACTCCAGCACCATTTTCACTTTATCCCCAAGATCATTTAAACAATTAACTGCAAGTGGCAGCCACTGTGGCTTCAGTCTTCATCATTTGTGAACTAATCTGAGTTTTCATGAGACAGTCCATGACTTCATTTCTCAAAGCTGCTCACCCCACAGCTGGAATAAATAATTTTCACCCAATGGACCATTCACACCAGTGTGGCTGCTCCTCACTACCCAAGCATGAAACTGTGCATAGAGGTCACACAATATCATTTCTACTGCCTCATATAAATAACATTATTATATATAATGTAATTTTTATATCTATCTATATATATCTATCTATATATATAAAGATATAAATAATATTTATATAATATACAATATATAATATATAATATGTAATATACAATATATAATATATAATATGTAATATACACTATATAATATGTAGCATGTAACATGTAACACATAATATATAATATATAATATATAATATACAATATACAATATATAATATATAATATATAATATATAATATATAATATATAATATATAATATGTAATATGTAATATGTAATATGTAATATGTAATATGTAATATAATATATGTAATATATAGTATATAATATATAACATATAGTATATCATATATAATATATGGTATCATATATATAATTCTTATATAATATATAATAACATTATATAAATAACATAGAATAAACATTGTAAAGGCAGAAAAGAGGAAACAATCCCTTCCCTGTTCATGCAGGAGTAGTGTGTCCTTTCAGAGGACAAGAAGAAAGAGCTCCAAAACAAGGCATACAAGTAGGAAAGGATTCTTATCAGAACCTGAGTGGCCAGAGATAATCAGGAGCATCAGCCCTAGGCAAACTGATGTAATTACTGAAAGTGATGCAGACATGGACTTTGCTTATGACAATGAGGAATCCACCTAAAGACAACTAAAAATGTCTAAAGAGCCCAGGATATCCCACAGAAAATACCAGGATGATTTGGCTCCAACATTACAATGATAACATCCCACAAATACAGCTTAGATTATCTTTAAGAACAGGTTATCATCCATTACAGTACATTTAACAAACTGATTTATTTGTATTTCCCTGCTGCAAGCCCCCCTCATCCTTTGGGCTCATCCTGTTACCAAAAGCTGGTTAAAATAAAAAAACACCATAGAGCAGCAGGCATTCTTTATCTGGCCAGATGCACACGGGGATATCTCCCCCAGAGTTGTGTGTGCTGAGCTGAGGAAAGTTTCTGTTTATAGACAGTATTTTACATACATATTCATGGCTTGTCCCAGAATAAATATGCATATGGTAATCGTTTCCCTAAAAATCATTAACATATTTTCCCTCCTCTTTATGTGTGCGTTCTTCTGTCCTGGGGTCTCTCTGGTGGTCCCTGGTGCTCACAGACCCCAGTGCTGCCATTCTCCAGTGGGCAGGGCACTGGGGCTGCTGAAATTCCAGTTCTCCTTCTCACTCTGTGGCTGTTGTGCAGTTTTTGAAGATTAAGCATTGTGTTAGCTCACGAGGGACAGACAATTTATCACCTGGTAACAATCCCATAGCCAGGATTTCCATGGCCCCTAGCAGACTGGATACCTTCTATTGCATTTTCTGTCCTTGCAAAGGTTCATCTTCAGCAGCTTTCAGGCACTGAATGCTTTTGGTTGGAAAGGGATACACCTGCCAGGTAGTGCAAGCTGTATTCCCATCACCTAGAAGCATTCCCAGCTGGAAACTTGACATTAAAATGTCACTCCTAGTCCTACAGCAGAGCTGGAAGAAAGCTGGCCCACAGAAAAGTAAGTTGCTAATACACCTGCTCCAGATGAGAGAATCAAGATTTAAATAGGCACCAAATTTGCATAATACCCTTGAGATAAGCAGCACTACAGCAAAGCCTTGCAATGCATGAAGGATTTATTTTGTGTCTTATCCATTTCTGTATTCCAGAAGAGGCCATTCATCATTGTGCCAATACTTCAGAGATTTCACTGAAAGCTCCAACAGCTCTAGATTATCAAGGAATTATATATTTTTCCCCACTGAATAATCATTCCCAGAAGCCTGTGAGGGGAAAAAAATTGCATTTTCATCATGTAGGCTAATGACACTGCAAGCAGTGACATTCACTTTTAATGACTAGCCAAAGACACTGAAACCTCTCTTTTTGACCAGCCAAATGGATTTGTTCATTACTGCTTCATTTCCAGCTAGATACACACTCAACAACTTACAGACAGGTCTTCCTCAATGCCCTGGCTACACAGGACCTCTACAAAAGAAGAAAAGAAGAAAAAGGAGAAAATCCCAGAGTTACTGCACTGTCACTGTAATGAGGGACTCACACCAATTCAGGAATTTGGAATGGAAATTCCTGTTCTTACTGCCTCTGCACTCAGCCCCCTGTGCCACTCTGGGACCACACACCACATCATGGCAAAGCCAGGGTAATCTTTGCCTGAACACAGGGGTCTCTGAAAACTCACTATTGCCTGCCTTGAACTTGGGCTGCCCAACAAGGAACACTGGAAGCTGGACAATGCATTTAATCCAGCAGTGACTATTTTGTTCACAACATCAGAGGAATCTGGGAAAGCCAACAAAAGCTCAAAATTTGTGGACAGGTGGGATATTTAGAGAGGTAGAACCTTGTATTGCAGTGGTTTGAGGGCTTAACTCACTTAAGCTCCTCTTGAAACTGCCAGGCTCAGATATATGGTGATGAGGCTATAAAACTTTCCTGTTGAGACTAATGTATTGATCAATCCAGAAGCTACATGAAATTTGTTCCATCTGGAGAGAATTCTGTATGTGATATCTTGCCATCAGTTGTCTGTGATAGCCTTTAAACCTCCAGCCTCTGCTTTGATACACATGTGGTTTAACTCAATCTGTTTTCCTTAAATAGAAAAGTGAACACATCTGGCAGTGATGTTTAGACTGGGAAAACCTTTTGATAAGGGGAAGGAGGTTACTGAGTATAAAAGAAAGCCCTGTGCCATCTCTGCTGGAATCAGTGGAACTTATTGCTGTGTTATTCATTTGCTCTGAATCTTCTGCTGCTTCTGCAGAGAGACCTTTGGAAAACTATTACAGATAGAACTCGTGCTTTAAATGGATGCAGTCACGGATCACAGACAAAAAGTGTGCACAAATGCCAATACCATGATCACTCTTACTTTAAATGCCTGTTAACACTCAGAAAACACCTTCAAAGACCAGTAAATAATACACTCAAAGGAGGGAGCCAGTGGAACTACTTCAGCAGCTTCCTTGCTCTTCTGCTTTCAGCCTGAGTGCTAAATCAGCTTGTTAATCTGCATCTTCTGCCCTTGCTGCCAGACCATGGGCTGTCTCTGCCGTGCACACAGTGACTTCTGAGCCCAGTGTCCCTTGCACCCAGCCCAGCCACTGTGCAGAGTCTCCAGAAGCACAACAGGCATGAAGATACGTGCTGCAATACCTCATGAGACAGCTTGTGGCACAAGCCAGACCTTTATCAAGCACCAAGGCATCCCAAGGAAAGACAAATGGTTTGAGCACTCAAACCATAGAACCCAGTCCCAAAACTATTCACAGATCTGACTCAAATCCAGTGAGCCCTTACTCCCCTCTCTCAAAACAGCAATCTGTGAGCAGCAGCATTTTGCACAGTCACCTTCCACAGGTGGAACCTGCCTTTGTCACAAGCTGAGATGTGTCTGACAGCACACAGAGAGGGGACCAAGGGACACACCCCAGTGCAGCTCACAGCCAGGCACAGGACAGATCCCAGCCCTGCAATCCGCCCCATCCCACAACCCAAGCTGGATGACTTCATCCCTTCTCGCTGCACAGATCCCCCCTGGGCTGGTTAGAGGACAGATGTGCACTGGTTTACAGCAGGAACACTCTTTGGTAGAGCAACAATGAGAAGGATAATCATTTTTTAAATGAAAACTGATCCAAACCTGACAGGGATGCCAACAGAGACTAAGAATCCCAGAGGAGAGGGCTTTCTTGGGAGAATTGTGGAATTTCCTGCTTCTGGACCAATTAGAAATAGTACAAGAACATAACAATATATTCTGATGACAGTGTACCGTGTCACTCATCATTTTGGCCTGAAAATTGGAATTAGAGATGAAATAATGGGAAGAAAAAACTTTTTTCCACACTTGCAAGGTTTCCTCAAAGACTCTTCAGGGAGACAGGAGTGTTGTTCTTCCATCTGTATTCTCTCACCAATCCCATCTTTATAGACACTCACCTGGCAAATTACATCTGTTTCTGGAACATGTTCTCAGGAATTTGAGTAAAGGATATTATAGTTATAAATGAGAACATCCACACTGCCTGGCAGACAGTGCATCCACTGTGTTCAAAGAATTAATCAACATATTTCAGAGAGCTTCAGGAAAAAAAAAAAGGAAATTGAAGGAGTCATTGATCCCTGTGGATTAGGTATTCTATACTGTTAAAATTTCTGGTCACCTCGTAATTTTTCATGCACCAAAACCATCAATAGCTCTGGGAGATAAGGAAGAATTGTTATCCCCTTCTTTTGGTGGGAGAACCAAGGGGTGCAGGACACAACACAAAGCAAGATCTTGACTGTTGGCTTTATAAACTCTCAGTGGATCCCTTCACAATGGGCAAGGCTTCCTCTGAGTTCTGTTGAAATCTCATGAGCCCTAAATCTGCCACTGCCTCAGTTTTTGAGCTGGGAGAGGTGGTTTGTGCTCGCTGAGCTGCCATTCCCCACATTCAGCACTGCACGTCGCAGTTTCCATCTCTGACAGCGCCGTGGCTCCTACTGCTCTACAGCCCAAGCAGAGACTGGAGTGTCCACACTGGATCCCCACACAACAAAAGGCTCCCAGCCTCCCAGACCTCGTGGCATTGCTGAATCACCCTTCTTGAGCTGAACTTTTGGTGTATCTTTGCCATGATGCTTCAAACCACTGGCGTCCAATCCCTCTCTCTGTCTCCCACCCTGATGGCTGCAATCCTCCTGGGTGCCCTTTTCCTTTCAGATGGAGCAGTTCTCCTTTCCACCAGCCCTATAAACCCTCCTGTTTGACACAACACAGGCCAGTAGGCTGAGGAAGGCAATTCCTGTCCCTCTGCTCTGGTCAGACTGCACCTGGATGCTGTGTCCAGCTTTGGGCTCCTCAGCACAGGAAAGATGGGAACCTCTTGGAGTGGGTCCAGAGGGGGCTGTGAAGATGCTCCTAGGGCTGGAGAATCTCTGCTCTGGAGACAGGCTGAGACCTTGGTTTGTTCAGCCTGGAGAAGGCTCTGGGAAGATCTTTATTACAACCTTTCCATACAAAAATGAAGCCTGATAGAAAGATGGGAACAGACTTTTTAGCAGAACCTGTGGAGATGAGTCAAGGGCTGATGGTTTTAAACTGAAATAGAGCTGGTTTAGACTAGACAGAATAATGAAAGTTTTTATGCCTAGGGTGGTGAAACACTGCTAGGAGAGAGGTTTCCCAGAGAGGTGGTACAGCTGCTGAGTGCCTGGAAACATCCAAGGCTAGACTGGAGAGGGCTTGGAGCTACCTGGGCTAGTGGAAGGTGCCCTGCCCATGGCAGGGGCTTGGACTGCATGACCTTTGAGTCCCTTCCAGCCCAAACTGTTCTGTGATTCTCTGAAGGAAAAAGGGATGATGTCCATAGGAGAGGTAGTTAAGAAGTGGCTGAGGGCAGCCAGCAGCATTACCAGAGCCCAGCGTGGCTGAGGGGCCCTCAGGAAAGCAAGAGGCTGGGAATGGGCTCCAGGCCAGATGAATTGTCCTGGCAGGCCAGATGAATTGTCCTGGCAGGCCAGATGAATTGTCCTGGCAGGCCAGATGCTGCTCCTGGGCCAGACACTGGGCAGCCCAGCTTGAGACAATTAAACAGCAAAACCTCGTCACTGTTTATGGCCCAGTCCAGTTCGCATGCAGGCCCTGAATCCCAATCTTCTGACCCAAATGGAGGCAGAAGGTTTTCAAAATCTGGACTCAAGCCCAGAATAGAATTTCCAAGCTCTAGCAACCTTTTTTCACTGGTGCTTTTGCATTTCTGATGTCAATATCATTTTAGGTAATAATATGTTTCAAGTCAATTCACTGTCTGGCCTTCATACACATACAAAGTCTGACAGGCAAATAAAGAAAAGAAACATATATTTGATAGATTTAAAAGCTGTTTCCATTTGGATTTCCTTTTAATAGAAACATTCTGTTGATCTTTGGTTTTGTGGACGTTAAGGGTGCTGGATTTTTTTAATAGAAAGTAATTCAGGGGCCAAATTTGCCTTAATGTGGTCCTGTCAATCCCTTCAAATACCACCTTGGAAAACTGCAATTAAAATGTATTTCAGCACAACAGGACAGACACTAAGTGGAAAGAGTAGACTGTAGAAATATCCTCCAGATCATTGCCTGGGTTTTTGCAAATTCTGCATGGTAGAAACATGCTTTTAAAATGCAGAGGCAAGCAAAAGAAAATAGAGAAGCTTCATAGGCAGAGGTCATGTGCATCATGAATAACCCAGAAGTAGTTGCCATCCAGGACTGGAGAAGAGCACTACCTACCTGGACTAGAAGTTCAAACCCATGAAGACAAAGTGACTAAAACAACGTAGGAAACCTAACCCTGATGTAAAATACAGAAATATTTACAGGTACATTTTTGCTTACACAATTCAACACTTCAAAATAAGTCTTTGATAACAGAGTAACACACCTGCCGTGTCAGCATCGCTACATAAAAACCTCTCTGACAAAAAAATGGTCCTTAAGGACTGGAATACCACTTCTAATGCCCAAAGGATTATAAAACATCTGAAGGAGGAATGAATTTACAGACAGAAAAGATTGCTGGATTTATTACAATTACTACTAAAGAAGTTTATTTTGATAGATCCACGTTGGCACAAGTATCTGACACAGAGAATGATGCCAGTCAAGTTGTTCCTGCTGCCCTTGGAATGGTCCAGCAGGAGCTTTGCTGCTCCAGAAGGCAGCAGAGCCAAAATCCTCAGCAATGATCTTCTGAGAAATGCTCAAGGAGGTCTGGAGGTCTCCTGGCACACCTGGTTACACCTTCAGCTTCCCCATCCTTCATGCAAGCTGCACATCAAACACACACATAAATTAGTAACAACAGGGTTTCCCACAGCCCAGCAAATTAGTTCAATGAAAGAGACTGCCAAATTTACCAGGCTCCCAAACCTGCCCTGAGTTTTGTGCTATTCTTTGATTATACTGACATCTAAAGGTCACCAAATTAACTGTGTTAAACTTCCTGGCACATTCTTTCTGCTCCTGTTTCCCTTATCTGATGCCACCTAGAAAAATCAATGAACATTTGCTACATTGTTAAGAAAAATGGAAAACTGGTAATACATTACAGATCTTTCATTGGTTTGGTTTTTAAATAAAAAGAAAAAAACCCAGAAGTCTATGTCTGTTAGTACCAATGTCTGGGAGATAAAAAAGGTATGAAGGATCAAGAAGATAATAATCTATTTATCATACATCAGAACTGTAGACCTGATTCATTATTTACTTCTGTATTACCCCATTGGCTTCTAAGAAGGAATTCCAGGTATTCAGCAATACAAGGAAGAATTAATCTGGCCCATGTATCATAGATTTCAGCAGCAAATCTTCCTTTTACAGCAATTCCAAGAGGGGACACAAGCTGAAATCCCATTTTGTGCCCTGGAACACCCTGGCATCTCTCTTAATGCCCTATTCAGTTTTAGCAGCCTACAGTGAAATAAATGGGGAACCAAAGGGCAGTTGTCAAACCAGCCAGGCCACAGGCAGGACTTAGCCAAGTTCTCAGCCCATTGTCACTTGGTGTCACACAGCACATGCAGATGTCTGAGCTGGACCAACCCAGGGCCCATGAGGGGTAAAAGCAGCTCCACAGCCAACTGGAGCCACAGAAAGTGGTGCTGCTGGGGCCAGGAGCCAGCTCTCCAGAGAGGGAGGTAAGGGGACAAAGTCACACCCCATCCTGGCCAGCCCAGTGTCCTCCCACAACCTGGGAGAGCCAGGCAAATCCCCAAGAACCCTTCAAAAAGAAAGGCAGGACTCAAAAAGGGTTAAACAGAGGGCAACTAACTTATTCATATATAATGTCTCCAAAGGGGGGACATCCAAATGAAACAAGTCATTCACTCAGCCTTAACCCCTCGTGGCTCCTCTGAAGGACAACAACACCCTGGGTTTCCTTTCTGCAGCCAAATCAGAGCCAAGAGCTCAGACAAAGCTGTGCAGTCCAGGAGCCCCAGACTCTGCCCCAAGTGTTTGAGCATGTATACTATTATTTTTATTTTTATTTTTATTTTTTATTTCTATTTTTTATTTTTATTTTTATTTTTATTTTTATTTTTATTTTTATTTTTATTTTTATTTTTATTTAACAGGGGACACAAAATAGCCATCATCTTCTCAGAGCCAGCCCTCTGGAGGGAATGAACACCCTTCAGTCGAGGCCAAACACCAGCTCCTGAGCCCCCTAAAGCAGGCTGCCTTCAGCAGGCTGGCACTGAATTAGGCACTAATCAGATTAGGATAAATCACTTTAATCTGACATTCAGGAGTGAAAAGCCCCCACACCTCCTCTGCCAGGGCTTTGAGCAACCCTGAGTGCTGCAGCTTCACACCCAAGCCATGAAGTATTTGCCTTATTCCAGCCAGCAGTTTTATCATCTTAATCATGGATTTAACAACTGTATTTTGGGAAATAAAGGAATTGGGTTTAAACAGGCAGAACAGGGAATGCTGCTCTAGCTCACAGGCAAAACAGCCTGGCTGGGGAAAATGTCCCCAGACTGAAGAGGGCAGAAAGTGGAGGGGTCTGAGGCAGGCAGGCTGAGCAGGGGTGAGGGTGGCCTGGGGTCAGCAGCACTCACAGTGGGACCTTGGAGATGCCCAGCAGCACCCACCAGGGCCAGCAGAGCCCAGAGGCTGCCCAGCCATGCAGGGATGGCCAAAGGAGTGCACAGTTTGCTGCCAGGCTGCCTGAACAGCTGCCTCAGCACCCCTGAGCTTTACTGCACACACACACACAGTATTTGGGAGCAAGAGCAGCAAAGCCTGGGGTTTGGTGCTTTTTGAAGCCTGAAACACACACACACACACAGAGTTCTCCTTGCTCCCTCCCTGCAGTCACATCTTTCCACTCCCCCATCTTGCAGCCAAGAGCCATAAACCCTTCAGCTCTGGGGCCTCTCTGCCACCATCAAACCCTGCTTCAGTCAGCCCCAGGGCCAGTGGAGAGGACTGCCAACAGAAAGCAGCAGACTTGCAAACACGACATAAACCTTGTTTCCATAGGGGACAGAACAAAAAGAGCAGCAAGAGATGAAAGCAGAGAGCACTGCAGACACAGCATCAGCCACAATCAAAGCCTCAGCGCCGCAAAGGTGCAAGAGGGGGTTGTAACTCCACAGGTACATCACCACAAATGAGCAGAGCAGAGAGGCTGACACAGGACAGACACCTGCTGCTCCCCCAGACTGCCACAGAAACAGTCAAACAAACACAGGACAAGCAAAACCAACACATGGTTTTTATTAAAAACGCTCATCCTGAAGAGGCTGTATCCTCCACAACACACAGAGCCCCAACCCTGAAGCAGATCTATCACTGGTAACCAGGAAAAACATTCAGTGAGGATCACTGGGATTTTTTTGCCCAAGTAACACCTCCAGGACCGGGTTTCAGCTGTTTTGGTTTCCCTGGCAGACTGATGTCATTGCCTTGCTTAAACAAGGGCTTGAGTTGCCTTCCTTGCCATGACCTCCCCGTGAAGAATTAGAAGGTTTATTTGTTCTAAGATAAAGTATGGCTATACATTAAAGATGCTCTCATTCCTCCTCTTAGATCAGCTTGACATCTGTTTCAAAAATGTTATGAAACACTCTCGGAACCTGCTGTGGAATTGAGTATTATGATATTTCACCAAGGCGCCGTTCAAGCGAACTTTCACCTCCAAGTGAAAGTTTGAGTGTCTAAAGTGAAAACAAACCATTCAGAGCCTTTCACTGGGACAGACCTTAAGTGACACTGGATGTAGGGAAATAATTGCAGATGGTATTGTTGTGGGGGAAACATCACCTGCCGTGAAATCTCACCCCGAGCGAACATTCAGTTGTTATAAGATCATATCGTTGTGCTGCTTCGTGCTAACACATCCAGACTGCAGCAAGGTCATTCCACAGGAAGCCTCACACAACAACAGCGTTTTGTTCAGTGTGGTTAATGGTACTAGAATGGGGGGTGGGGGGAGGGAAGAATAAAAAAGCCTAGCTAAACATTTTTGCTCCAGATAAAGCAGGCTTCAGTTAGAGGGAGAGGTTTTTCTCCCATGTTTGCAATGGGGAAACAAGAGCTACAAAAATCTGATGTTGATTGAGAATGAGAGAGTTCATTTTTGTCTTTAACAAAAAAAATTAAAAACTTGGTATATTAATCATGAAAAAAGGAGAGTGCTTGGCAACTTGGTGGAATTTTCTCCCATGTAACAACCCAACAGTTTTGGTGTTTCTTGCAAAAATATTTTTCTCAAAGGTATCTTTCTCAGCCCTGAGTGATGCAAGATTTCCACTTCTCCTGGGGAAAGGAATCTGCAGAGTGTGTTTTAGCCATGCAGAGGTGATACAACAGAAGAGTGATGCCAGCAGAGACACAGACACACACTGGGGAGCACAAAGAGGGTGGGGATGTCTTGGTGAGGGTCTGGAGAGACAGCAGAGAAAACTCAGGGTCCACAGTGAAAAACTGAGGATACCATGAGGCTCATCTATGACCAAAGCAAGCTCCACTGTGGACTGAGACAAGCAAAGCAGCAGAGTCTGTTCAAGTCCTTGCCTCTATAACCATGAAGCCATCCTTCAAATTTCTTCTTTTAATTTCTTTTAACTGCCTAAGCAACAATGCCCCATCCTCAAAAAAGAAAATCCTAAAAAAACCTTTTAAAATCTGTTAACAGCTAAAGAAACAGCCCAAAACCACGTGTCCACAAAAGCAGATGATTGTGCTTTTAACGAAGATTCACAATTTCTTTTATTCAAGGTGGTGAACCATAATGACTTCATTCATCCACAGGAGTCAGCTCAGCCCGTGCTGCCCCCACCATCCAGCCTCTCTGGGATAAAAATGACTCCATTCACACCTCCACCTTCCACCTCACACCATCCCACAGCCAGGAGGGTGAAGCCCTGGATGGCCTTGTACGACCAAAGTGACACGGGAAAACATTTTTGTGACTTCAGCATCATCCCTAAATCTGAGTCTCTGGGAAACCTTGCTCAGCACAGAAGAGTGAAAAATACAAAACTGCCCCCGAAGGAGCTTAATGTGGGATTACAGTTCCTCCAGTGCTCCCCATCTGCATCTCTGAAATGAGCAGGCACCCAGGGCACATCCCTTGGGCCAGCAGCACACATGAAAAACAATGGGAAAACTGGAAAAGTGCCCCTCCCTCTCACCACCCCCACAGGGGAGCCATTAAGTGCCTCCTGCTATTGCTGTTTTTAATTTGTGGGTGATTTTAGGGGCTGGACAAAGACACCTCCTCAACACCCCAACAGCCCTCGCTCTGGCATCCCCACACCAACACCTCTCCTCTCCGAGCCTCGTGAGTCCTCACCTGGCTCTGGGAGATAAAACCCCTTCAGAAGAGCCCAGAAGCAGAGACAAATCACTGCTGACATAGTGAAGATGCTAAACAAGAAAATAGGGAGTAAAAGGGTTAACAGGCTCAGATCCCCTTAGGCTGAGGATGGTCCAGGACCTCTGAACATTGTCTGCAAATCCAACCCATCAGTTACTGAGAACAGCAGCTCCTCAGCCTCTCTAAGTCCTTTCCAGGACTAAAACAACATTACTAAGTTGGTGAACATGACTAAGTTCACATTGACCTCTGCAGTGATGTCTCACTTTATAGGGATGGGTATCTCCTCCTCAGTGTAGTGCTCTCACAGCCACATGGCCTAACCATACACAGCAGGCAGCAGCTCTGCAGGAGGCTCTGCAGGCATTAAAAGCTTGTCTGTGTTTCCCAGCTGGGTCAGGTGGACAAATAAACCATTACCTGTGCCCCCAGCCTGAGCTTGGCCTGGCCAGTAAGTCTGGAGCTGGCCTGCCTTGCTCTCCATCTACTCCCTGGAGTGGCTGCAGAGCATCTTCCTGTGTGGTGGCATTCATACAGAATGGTTTCAAATAAAAATATTGACCCACCTCCAGCCAAAACCCTGAAGAGAGGCTGGGTATGAAGGGTCCAGACAAGCTTTGAAAAATCAGTATTTACAGGAGCACGTTTCACAGACATTATCCTGATTAGGACTGAAAGCTTCCAGAGGTTAAACACAGAGTAACAGCCTGAATTAAAACTCCCTACTTAAGGCTATAATGGACCCCAAAATTCCCCTGAGCTCAGGTGGGAGTGTGATCTGTAGTACCCAGCAGGTCTGATCTGGGTTTCCACATGGTCAAATATTGGAAGGCACCTAAAAGAGTTCCTGAAATTCCTCTTTGTCTGCCAGCAATCTGGAAATCTCTCAATTTCTAAGGAGAGAGAAAGACAGCTGCCAGCCCCAAGACTCTGGGCAGATCCTGAGGGAAGGAGCTGCTGGTGGCACATGGGAGCTGTGTCAGCACAGTGAAGTTGGTGACCCCTCTTCCTCAGGACTGCCAGCACTGTGGCATTGAGATTATATTGCACTTTTCAGAACAACCATGCCTAGACAGAGAGGAGGAGAAAGGAAAAAAGCCTCTGTGCCTGAGCCCACTGCAGGTGTGATTTTGCCTTGGATGCCAAGCAACAGGCACATGGCTTTGCAGTGTTGTGTAGCCAAGGCAAACAAGACACAGCAAAGCCCAATTTTGGCCCCCTCAGGATCCATAAAGCAGCCTCTGGGAGCTGTGGGGGGCACGTTATTCCTAATTGTGTCTTGTTTAACTTGGCTCTTTAAACAGCAAATCTTTTGCTGTCTTGGCCAGAGTCCTCAGTCTCACACCTTGGTGGGGCTTACCTCTTCTCTTGGATTGGTAAATTAAAGAAATCCCTTATGTTGACACATGTTAAATGTTTTTGATCAAAACCCACTAATTTTTATAAGAAGTTAGGATGATATACTGACAACCTCTCCAATAGGGAGAATTCTTCACAAAGAGGACAAGATCCCTTTCACACTCCAGCTTCACTGCCATCACCTTTGTCTGGATTTTCCCTTGCTAATCAGCAGCAAAACAGAGACTTACACCCAGCAGAGGTGATGAACATCCCTCTGCAAACACAGGCATAAATCCCAATAGTCTCAATCCTCACTGGTACACAAAGAGAGTCAAGGAGAGCCTTTCTGAGGAAGAAGCCCCAAAATCTTCAGTTTATGCTCAGCCAGCGACATCCTTGACAGACAAGAAGTGAACAGCTGGTATTTTTCACACAGGAATTACACTGCACCAAACACACTCTGGAGTGGCAGGACCAGAAGAGCCCACTCTAATGAGTGCAAGAAGGTAACTCCCCCTTTTTGCAGACATTTGCCACCAACCACATCAATAAATCCAGGGGTGCTGAAACCTCTGGAGCAGACAGCCTCCACAGCAGCCTGGGAGCTCTGTGGAAGTATGTGAAGGCACTGGGTATCTTCCAGACCAGTCTTTCCCTCTGTTTTCCCTCCATATTTCTTATTTTGGCCCATTGGGGAGCACAACCGTGTTTGCTCAAACTGAACTGATCCAAGCTTGAAAAACAGAGGGTGAGGTGTGAAACTGTCAAACTTCAAAGTTTGAGGGATTTGTTGGTCTAGAGGAGAGATGAAGAAACCTGAGGTAGAAAAGACCAAACATTTCAGTCCTGCCTGCTGCAGACTTCATGAGAACAGCATGGCACTCTGAGAGAAGTTCACTTTGTGGCAGCCCCCAGGCTGGGCAGCTCTTGCTGGCCCACTCAGCTCAGGTGCCTGCAAAGCTCTCAGGCAGCCAGGCCCTAGAGGGATGTCTCAACATCACACCTCACCTAGGTTTCAGTCTATTAGTGGTAAGGTCAAAGAGATATAATGGCTTTGAGGGTGACTGCTCCCATTCTCCCAACCCCTCAGTGGCTCTGTGATTTTATTCCCCCTCTCTGCTGCAGGTTATCCAACAAATCCCATCCCTCTTACCCAGGAGAGCTCCTTCAGCCACCCCTTTCTGCAGGGATCTCCAGATTTCTACAAGTTGCCTTTGCTGTTGTAGCTGTAACACCTGCCTGCTTTGGAAGACAGGAATTGGGGACAAACACTCCTTTTTGTTGCTACAGCAAAAGAAACCATCACCTCTTTGGTTAGAGATGTGCTGCATGTAGAGGCAGTGCAAAAATACACTGGTTTTCCCTGAAATAAGAAATAAACTAAGCACAAAACCCATCAGTTGCTTAATGCATTGCAGGTTCCTGTCTGATCTGCTCAAAACTTGCTCAGCCCTGCCAGCTCCCAAGCATCTTCCTCTGGTGTGTGTGTCTTGGATTATCATTTCACAGGGGAGCTCACTGCTTTTTTCTAGTTTGCACCTCCTTTCCTCATTTCTGTTCTGTATTTCCCACACTTTCTGATCAGTCAATACACTGAACATGAGAAATGGAAACTGGATAAATCAGCATCACACCTTGTCCAATTACTTCCCATTATAACCACATCCAGATGCTACACTTAGAAGTTGCAAGAAATTCCACTGGGGATGGTTATAAAATTTAAAGCATATCTATTCCATTCCTCTGTTATCAAGTGACAATATTTCCCCTTTTGGCATTAAATACATATTTAATTTGCAATACACATAGTCCTCATCCCAAAACAGCAGAGAAAATGCAGAGCTGGACATTTCCAGTACCTACAGACCAGACCACACCTCACACAAAGCCAAGGCCAAAACACAAGGAAACCTGAGGCACAAGAGAACACAAGATCTTGTGTACAACATAAAATAACCCTGTTCCTAATCTTTGCAGCATCCAGATTTCTCTAGACCTGCTTCCACTGGTATTTTTTCCTTCTTTGAGAGCTTGAACTACATCAGGACTCCCAGATCACCGTGTCCCCATGATATTAGTGCATCCTGGTGGCTGCTGGTGAGAGCCTGCATACGGCACTTATGACTATATCAGTGTCCTGAAGGCATCTGTGATTGATTTACACAGCAGTTCCTTCACTTATGTCACTGACAGCCACTGAGGCTCGAATTTACAGCAAAAATTCCTGATCTTAATCCATAAATTCATCACCTTGCACTCATATGTCAAACCATTGCTCCCCCTCTCCAATCCTCCTCCTCTGCTGACGCCTCCCCACAGCCCATCATCAGCAACAGCTCCACTAATGGAAATATTTAATAAAATCAGCCATAAAACCCACTTCACAAGACCCCACCTAACAACATATTTAGTCCTGACAACTCTGCTCTCAACAAAATCTGTCACATGTCCTTTAAGCAGCTCCCTGTAGAATAACTTCTAAAACCTTGCTTTAATCCCTTTTTTCTCTGACTAAACTAATAATTTCCTTTGAGGCACAATGACAAATACTTGGACAACCACAAATAAGATCCCTGGCATTTTCTAGATGAAGATAATGTAATTTACAGAGGTGTCACATTTGACCAATCTGATGCTCCTAAACTGAGCCTGCATGCCATCTCACTTTCCAATCCCCTATGTCTTTAACAATCTTTCCTCCAATATTCATTGCAAAGCTTTTCCTTCTGTTCAGGTCAAACCCAAAGGTCTGCTGTTATTCACTACCACTAAGTCTTTTGTTACAGTCACTATAAAAACACAATTAAAGCTGGATTAGTGTATGCTTATGCAGAACAGTATGTTAATCCACAAATGGTCCTGTGGAAGCCACATTTGGAGTCAAATCCTAGCTGGTGCAAATAAGAAAACTGGAATTGTGCCCAGAGGAGATTAATACAACAGTACCTTGCTAATTCACACTGAAGGCGAGAAAACCACACTGAGTATTTCTGACTAAAAGGAGTAAGAGAAGTACAAATAAATGCATCACAAAGTGCTCTTCTTTACAGTTTCAAGTAGCAATCTCTGTGGGGCACTGCAACGAGAGGAGCATGCTATATATAGCTAATGAAATCTTGCTAACATTAGATATGGCTACAGCATCTGTTACTGACTCTTTGCTGGGGAGTGTACACAGACCAGCAGTTTCTAGAGAGCTTGGAAGAAAAGCAATGTACTGAAATGAAGCTTTGTCAGCTTCTATTGTACGTAAATACGTTAAATTGAGGTAATATTTACTGCTGTGTCACCTCCACAGGCAATTCTCATCAGTGCCTGAGGTGATCCTCAGGTGCTGCTGAACACCACAGCACCAGCAATTTCACTGGCTGTCCTTATTACTCTTCAGAAAATTTTCAATCAACACGAAGGAAATGATGCCCAAGGTACAGCTGTAAGGCTCAGAGCTGCTCTCATGAACTCAATCTGCATCCACAGGATGGCCTGTTGGAGGAAATAAAAACTCTTCAGCATCTTCCACATGCTGAGCATGGATCCCAGAGACGTGTCCTGCCACAGCTCACTGTCCCTGAGCAGGAACAGGGCTGTGCAGCTGCAGCAGGGCTGTCACTCTGTCCCACCACCTGGGACATTTTCCCTGTGGGTCCTCCAGGCCCAGTCCACAGGGAAAACAAGAGAAAGGCAGATTGTTTCCCCACAGCCAGCAGGGATCTGCTGATTCAGTGCTACCGTCATTTCACTCTCCACACGGTGCTGAGGATGTCACTAAAATAATAACCCTAAAATATAAACCCCAGCCCAGCACAGCTAGGCTCAGCCATTCACCTTGGGTTGGTTTCCTGCTCCAACAGGCAAGGAGGGGAGAAAGGTGTTTTGGCATGAGGAGGATCTTTGCCAGCTCTGCATGGCCCAACAACAGCCAGACCCTGCAGGCCACAGGCTCTGTCCCACTCCAGTATCCAACCCTCTGGATGCTTTTGCTGCACAGCTGCACCCCCTCCAAACCTGGGAACTGACCTTGTGAGCCTGGGAGGGGATAAAGGAAGAGGAAAGTGAGGGGAGAGATAACAGAGGTCCCCCAGAATGGATGCTCTCCTACCTCCCTAATGGGTGGCATTATCTTGGAACAGTGAATTATCTCAGGAAGGATTGCACCCTCTCTTCCTGTCCCTGAGGCAGGTGTTAGGTGGGATTTCAGTACTGGGGGGATGGAGAGCACTGGGATGGCTCTCTGGAAGCATTAGCACTTGTCCTGCAAGCCCCAGAGGTGACAGGGCCAGCAGGAGGGAGCTGCTGAGACAGGAAGGAGTTGCTGGCTCCTGGCTGGGCAGTTCAAGGTGCTGCCCTGCCAGGTGGGAACATTTGCCACCCTCCTGCTGCTTAAACCCACTCCTGACCAAAATGAGCTGCAAGAGGGAGGAGAGCAGTCTCCAGCTCACGTGGCAGAAATCAGATCTTCAGTGGCAGTACTGTGTGCAGGGAAGATTCCTGGAACAGAGACTCCTGTCTGGTCCTGCACACAAGGCTTTAGGACTCTCCATCCCACAGCTCCTGGGCAGCCCAGACAGGGCAGTGTGGGTCACAGAGTCCTCCAGCAGTGCTGCTTGGGCAGCCCTGGGGGACATCACCAGACACAACACAGCAGTGTCACTTCCAAGACTCAAACCATCATCTGTGCACAGCCCCAGCCCACAGGTCAGGCCTCCAGTTTGCCCCATGCACAAACAGCATTAACACCCTGCGTGTTCAGGGATCCTCCACCCCTGCTCAGCTTCCCAGTCCTCAAAAGCCCCCAGAAACTGCATTTCTGCCGTGATAAAATCCTCAGACATCAAAGTTTTCAGCAACACACATAAGCCAAAGTGTGCAGATTTGGAAGGCAAGGCCAGGTCAGGCCATCACCCACCCACAAAGAATTTTCATGCAACAAATCTCCCCCAGAGAAATCCCTGAAGTTAGTGACTGCCCTGTAACTTTGGGGTTTCAACACCCATGGCAACAAGTCCCTCACTGTGCAAACCACACCAAGCCCAGAAGAGCAGCCAACAGGCAGGGAGGAGCCCCTAGCACTGCAGCAGCAGGACAGACACTACATCATCCCAAAACAAAATACTCTGGGTTTGGATCCCTTTGGGGACAGAGAAGAAGGTTGTAGGATTACATGGAGCAGGATTATGTGGAGCAGAACTGGAGACCTGCAGGTTTTGTTTTCAACTCAGACTATCCCAGCATAAACCACCTCAGGTGAGTTCCCACCAGGAATCAACCACAGTCTCTCCAAGCACAACAGGACTGCCTTTGTGAAACCAAGCATAGCTCAAACTGAGCCCAGCAGCCACTTCTGAGGCTGATTCTTGCTTTGCAGAGCCTTATACAGCAGAAGCAAGAAATTTAAAGGCTGTGAATCCACTCAGGCACGAAGACAGCAGTGGTATTCACTTAAATGCAGGCAGCCCACAGCAGAATATCTAGTCCCTGACAATACCTTCTAGATACCTATCTCTCATCATCATGGTGTTAAGCAATTACAGTCAATAACTTCCTGGCATCTTGGAGAATATTCATCTGCACCTGGCTTTCTAGTGAGTTATAAAATTTCTGCCTCACAGGATCCCAGCCATTTTTTGTGCCAGTTCTCCCTGCAATTTCACACTTAATTAAGTCCTGGGATCAAGTCTCAGGATGGATTGCTCACTAGACCAGCAGCCAGAATTGATGTCGTGTCTAACTGATGGGGCCTGAGGACCAAAATAAAAAAGAGAGCAGGAGTGATAACAAGAGAGGGAGGACAAGGAAAAGTGATCTTATTTCAGGGTTAAAAGCCTAATCTTCTACTAAAATGGTATCACATGTGAGGAAAAGACTCTCTTATCCATGTGATACTGCTGACCCAGGCTTGGTTTAGAAGCTGTAATACCATTCCAAGAGAAAATTATGTCAGCAAGCAAGTATTCTTCAGAGACAACTAAAAGGAAGCAGAACTCAGAGAGAAGGCAGCACAGGATGGAAAAGGGAGCTGACCAGTGCTCCTTTGTGGAGGAGACACACTGAACCTCTGATGAGGAACAGTGTAAAACCAGACAGAGGTAATGGGAAAGCCTACAAGGGCTCAGTGTGATGAAGTGCTCAAAAGCTTGGATATTTCCTCTGAACTTGCTCCAAACTCCCCAATTTAGGCTGAAAACCTCATGAGCTAAGCCCTTCTCAGGAGATTTCTGGAAGTTCCTGTTCTTTTTGGAAGTATCACAAGAGGGTTTATTTTTATTGCTGCAGTTTGGCATTCCAGTTTGCGGTATGGTCAAACCCAGGAAGGCTGAAGGCAGTGAAGAAGCAGAACTAACATTTTCTGAGTGCTGTGAAAGACTGAATCTGGGTCATAAGTCTAAGTGTTTCAGGTCAGTCTTATCCTGGGCACACATGAGCAGTTCTAAATGATAAGAGGATGACTACATCCTCTCTTTAGAGTGATTCAAAGAAATAATAAAGCTTCTTCCAATGTGTCTCAAAGATCCTGGTAGGTTGTTGGTGGATAATAAAACAAGAGAGGACTGGAGGGGTTTCCACAGCTCTTTGTTGGTCCTGTGTATAACATTGTACCTCTGCACTGCCTGTGTGGGACAGCTGAAAATCAGATCATATTCAAGTTAACTGAAGAAATTACTACCACAGCTGACTGAAGAAGTTCCTCCACTAACAACTCTCAACCTCTTTCTCCAATTCATTTATTGACTCAGCTCCCCACCAACACAGCAGATAACCTAGATGTGATAACACATGCTAGGTACTGCAAACACTACTCACCATCCATCACACATCACCTGCTTTTTCTTCACACTTTCTTCATCTTCTGAAATGCCATAAGAGGGAATTTAGAGGTTTTGGCCCAAACATTTTGCTGATTGGAGCACATTCCTGGCCTCAAAGTAAGGCTAAAGATTTTGGTACTAACCACCTGTCCAGAAAAGTGAAAAAGTCTTACTCATTAAAAGTAATTAGGTGGATTTAAGCTGGCCACTTGCCCCAGACTATAAAGGGGCTTTCAGTTTGGTATTCCTGAATTAGCAAGCAGAGAAAGAGAGGACCCATTAGAAACAGGGTTTCTAATGATAAATGTGGTTCTTCAAACAGGTTTTGCTACCAAGCAAACTCTGCAGAGGCTCCTTTACTGTCTGGCCCCATTTTTAGCCACGCAGAGAGGTGGTACCTCAACATCCATGAAAGGTTAAGCCATGACCTTACCAACCTGCCCACCATGAGATGCACCTTCCATCCTGAAACTCCCTGGCACCCAGAAATCCACAAGTGCCAGAGCTGAGCAAATTTCCAGTACAGGAATGCTGCAAAGTGTTAACAGCAAAGTACCTGAATTCAACCCTAAAAAATCACAGCAGGGTTGGGAAAAGCCATGAAAATTCACCCATAATTCCTTCAGGAGTTACGGGTTTGTTTTCTTGGCTTTGAAGCAGTGACAAAGAACATTTAGTGCCTCAAGCATGTTTATCAGAATCCATTTGTTCAATGCAAATTCTGTTAATTCCAGGGAATCTCATTCCCTTCTTCCCCAAACCGAAGTGAAAGATGTGATGGACTGAAGCGGGCAGAATGGTGTGGGTGCTCAGGGTTATCCAGATCTGCCCCCAGCTGTGGAAGGTTAATCTTTATTGCATTTCCCATATGAAGACAACTGGGTCCTACATGAATCCTCAGCACAGATTACAGCTGGGTTATGATTCCAGCACCAAGGATAACCCTGATAGCCAAGGGAAGTTCTGCAATCCCAGCAACACGAGCTGAAGAACACAACATGAACTGCACACAGACCCCGAGTTAACACCACAGAATTTCAACTGGAAGCTGGGATAAACCCAGGCAATAACTCACCACCAATA
>NC_031786.1:8923419-8939543 GCF_001522545.3 Parus major | reverse complement strand
TAACTCACCACCAGTAACTCACCACCAGTAACTCACCACCAATAACTCACCACCAATAACTCACCACCAATAACTCACCACCAATAACTCACCACCAGTAACCCACCACCAATAACTCACCACCAATAACTCACCACCAATAACTCACCACCAGGTCACCACAGTTCTTTGCAGGAGACTTGAGCATGGCCTCACATCCCCACACTGTTGGGGACAAATGGACATCAATTAGTGCCCCACAGATCCCCCAAAGCTTCAGCAAGAATTTGTTGCTGCCTGAGGTTTCCCTACAATATGCTGCACTTTAACCACACTCACACACACAGGAAGCTGTGTGTTTATTATTTTATTTGCTTGCCTGTTTCTAGAGGAAGGGAGAAGCTCCTCTGCAAGCCATCACCTTTATCCTGACATTTGGATTTTGTGAAAGCAAATTTGGATGGAGCCCTGAACAATGATTCTCTCCGTTCTGCTTACTCTTTTGTCTCCTTGGACACGCTGGCAGATTTGCTTCAAGCTAAAGCAGGAGTTTAGCAGGGTATGAAGGGAGCACTTAGTGCAGTGAGATGGAAAGCAGGCAGAGTGTCACAGTTTTTAATTGTTCCCGCTGTCAGAAAACAAACTGAGTACAGTAACTCATATTATTTCCTGCACAAAATTCTACTCATTGCCTGCATGGGACCCATCCACTGGCATAGCAAAAACTTTCCAAAATTCTATGTTAGGTTGAAAGCAAGCATCCACAAGATTCTGTCTTGTCCCACCTGCCTGCAAGGAAAGCTTTCACTCAGCTACTCTGCCCTTTGTTCCTGTCAGGGGTTCACACCTCATACCAACCTGCCCTCAGAAAATGAACATTTTTAAGATCCCAAATATGCTTTTTTACTGGTTTTAGACTGTAAAACTTTGCACTTCCATAACGATGCTGACCAGAAGATAAGAGCAGCTACTTCACACTCTAATTTGTACTTCACAGTTTCAACATAAATCACTGCAAGGACACCTGCCTACATCCTTGGGTACCTCTCTCCTCCTCTCCTTACAAACCTAAATTTAAGAACATGTAAATAAGTCTTTTCACATTTTCTGAAGAGCTTGGACCCAATGCAGGAAGCTCAACACTGCAGTGCCAGAATTGCCCCAGCTGTGGGAGAGATGGGCTTTAATCCTCTCTGGTGCAGAAATGGACAGAACAGACCTCCCCAAACTCCACAGATGCAGGGGGAAAAGGAAATGTGCCTCAACAGGCAGCACTGGAGGCAGAAATCTCTGCTGAACCTAAACCTGAGCAGATTACAGGGGTCACATTGGGTATATTATTCCAGTTGGTATTTTGAGAACTGAAAATCCAAGAAGAGCAAAGCATACCCGCAAGAATCAATCACAGCCATAAATCCAAGTATTTGAACTTATAACCAGCTTTTTTTTGTGTTCATAAATCAAGCAGGAAGAAGTGAAATCTTTGAAGATTTTCAGAGAAAATGTTATTATGAGTTTAAAAAAATACAGAGCAAATTTCATGGCTAGAGTTGAACTTTTTGGACACAGATTGAATGAGAATGATGGAGCAACTTTTGAGTTTTTGTGATTTTCATAGAAAATAGTAATTTCATAGAACACAGAAGGAGAACATAGAAGATGAACTCTGGGCCCTGAGGAACAAAGAACCATGGAATGGTTAGAAGGAGGATTCTCCTTAGCACAGACTGGGAACAGCCATATCCTCCAGCTTGAGACCCACAGGGAGATGTTGATCCTTGAATTTCTGGTGAGGCACCTCCTGTTCTCCACCAAGAGCCTCCTTCCCTGCTGATGGCAATAAAGCTAACAAGGAAATTGATTCCATATTTCAAAATATATTCACTTTGGCCAGGCTTTCTCTCCAGCAAGAAAAAACAACATCCTGAGGTTTGCTCCAACACCTTGAGAAAAGTGATTCAACTCCCTATCTTTTCATGCTAATAGACTTTTTTGCTTCAAAAACGTCAATCTATTTAAAAGGTCACTTTCATTTTAAAAAATTCTTCATGAAAGGTTTCAGAGTACCTTTGACACTGGATTACATCATGTTTCCTCTGACACCTGAGTCACAAAATGCTCAGAGCAGGATTTCCAAGGCTTCCTTTTGTGTTCCCATGAATTCTACTCCCACCACGATCAATAGGATTATTGCCACAGGATTCAACAGAAGAAGGGCAGGAAAATCCTGAACACATTTGAAGGACCAAAGCTCAAAGTCAACATTTTCCAGTCAAGAAAATAGCACTTTGGTTATCAATGAATATGTCAAATAAGAGGCCTATTATGAACAAAGCAGGCTGGTAACAGCCCAAAATAAAAAAAAAAACCTAATAATACCATAATGTAACATGCTCCCTACAGCCTATGGCAGCTCACTGGGATGGCTTTGAGGTGGCTTAAGGTGCCAGTTAAGTGAATGAAGAATTAAAGCACTATCACTGATTATCTAGAGAAGAAGGGTGAAAATGATGCCATAAAGTCTGTCATACTGTCCTGCTTGCACCCCAAAACAGGACCAGTTCTGCCCATGTCTGTCCTACTTCATGTTTCCCAAGCAGCTAAAAACCAATTTCACTTGTTCCATGCTTCTTCCAAACTCCTCCAGAGCTCTGCTGCTTCCCCTGGAGCAGTGGGCACTCCTAACACCTACCAGCCCCTCTTGTCATGTAAACCTGGGGCAACACAGGGAAGTTCTCCTAATCCTCCTTCCCACAGCCTTTGCTCTCACAAATCTGTTTCTCCTGTCTCCTCTGTCTTCTCACTCTAAATTAAAGCACCAGAATTTCTCCTCTTTTGTAGGTCAAGCTTTCCCAGGTCTATAAGGTCCCACCTGCAGACTCTTCTGGAGGATCAGCCTTTCCTGAATCCTTGACTCCATCTCTTCTCAAAAAGCCCTCCAGTGTTCAAAGCCAACAAACTCCTTATTTCCCCTGATTTTCAGAGTTCAGCCCAACCTCTGAGCTCAAATCTCAGCACAAACATTCCCACAGGATTCCCACAACTTTCTCCTTCAGTTCTGATCACAACTGAGACATTTCCTCTTTGACCTGTTTCAAAGAAGGGTTTGAGTGGTACCTGCAGTTTCACAATTTTCACTTCTCAAATATCAAGGACATTTCTGATGCAATCTATGTAACTTTTTCTAAAAAATTCTTTTCTTTTTTTTTTTTCTTTCTTGATTCTGCTGTACTTCTGCTGTACTATTCTTTCCTCCTGGATTTCTCAGTCTCCTCTGAGCTGAGCTCCTTGGGGATCCTCCCTCATGGGGAGTCCTGTTTATCACAGTCCTCCAGGTCAGGACAAAAACTCCAAAGCCTGTTAGGATCTTGTTTCTTGTGTTTATTAGGATATTATCACAAAACTTGGCAGGTCTCTCCAGACTATCTGAACAAATTCAATTCACTGCAATCTGGCTTATTTCCTTCTGATGGTACAGAATGGCCTTGTGGCTCACTTTGGCTTTGAAAGCACAAAATGGCCCAGAACTACGCAGCCTTTTTATCTTTTATACTTATTCTTACCCAATTAACAATAGACACGTAAATTATTTTTCTTAATGATCCAATGACCCATCACCTGCGTGCTGCACTGTGGCATTTTCTGTCCAATCACTCACTATTACCCAAAAACCTCGAGAAGAAGAACATGAAGAAGAAAGAAGAAGGAAAAGAAACAACATTCTAAATCTTCCATCTTGTCTTCTGCTTTCTAAACTATTTTAAACTCTAACTTTTTCACCCAGTGGCTTAAGAAAACTCTCTAATCTACACACTCACACTTTTAGCTTTTTCTATCTAACTTTAACAGTAGTTTTCATGTATCATCATGAAAACATGCTCATGAATTTCATGTTAAATGAAATCAGTTTTTTTCTGGATCTCAGAACTAAGTGGCAGAAACAAGGGCACACACTCTGTGTCTCAGACTCCAACAATCTAGACCTGATTCCACACAACTTGTGACAGCACAAAACCAGCCAGGCCTGGAAGCACGTCCTGGCAACAGGATCAGTGTTCCTGCAGCTCCAAGCCCAGTGCTGTATGTGCTGTTACTTAAGTGGAAGATTCTTTCAGAGCAGTATTAAGGTTTAGGACTCAGAACTGCTCTAATCCTTCCCACCAGAGGCCAATGGTGCATGTAAGAGTATTAAGCTCGAGATACGTTAAATCCCAAACATTTCTAAGTTGCAAGCAGAAATAGATCACAATCAAAGCCTGCAATTCAAATGTGCTTAAGAGAATGAGCTCAAAGCCTGCTCTGATTTCGGGAGAACTCTTCTCCACACGTTGTGAGTGCCTGATCTGGATGAAGATATTAAAAAACAGTTTCAGTCCTTATCTTTAGCCCATCTGAAGATCAAAGAGAACTGGAAACAAAAGCATTCCAAGGCATTGAAGTGATACATTTGTAATTAGTTTCTCCTGTTATTCCACACACTTGGGATTTTTTTGGGGGGTGTGGGGGGGAAAGGAAGGCAATTTTGGCATCCTGTTAAGAAGCAAGGATGGAAACATATTTTAACATTTTACTACTAATTTACACTCTCCTCCTATTTTTCCTCAATAAAATCACTGAAGAGATCCATGAAATTACAGCAGATACAAACCCTTTATCCACAGTTTGCAGGTGTTGACATGCAAGACCCTTAATATGTAAATAAATTGGGCTGGGCATTTTTTTTTCTTGCCAAAGCAGCACTGGTCAGCAGATAAACAGCAGCCTGTGTGATGGCCCAAATAATTAATTCCTATAACCAGGAATCTTCTTGAAGCATCTCTTCAAGTCTAATTCTGCTGGGGAGTGAGAGGGAAGGGGCTGCTCCTCAGCTGTAGGTGAAACAGTGACATGAGCCAGAAGGAAATTCAGCTCCAAACCAGCTGCATTTGAAACTCATGTCTCTTGATCATCAATTAGTGTCGAGGCAGAGGATGAGGGATGAAGTAAGGAATGAATGAGTGAAAGAGAGCAAAAAGAGAGAGAAAGGAGAGAGAAGAGATTCTCCAGAGGCTTATGAGAATCATGCCAGTGAAGAGACTGTGCACAGAAAGCATCTCCTTCTCAAAGTCGGCATTTTGCCAAAAAAATTAAAAAAGCCCGTGATCCCTAGAAATGTTCCTGTCTGCTGGCTCCCAGAGATAAGGGAGTGATATTTCACAGTCTGACACTAATCATATTTGGGCATACTAAGTAAGGACGGTCCAGGGGCTTTCTTTGCAGCATGCATATTCCAAGTTCAAAGCAAAAGCTCGTTACTGTGCCTAAAAAATCCTCTTAACTCAGAAACACGAGGAAAAAAGAGAAGAGAAAAAAGAAAGTGAGGGAGGTGCTTGGAGGGGGGGAGGAGAAGTGTTCTTATCTTTGTATTGTTGTCTCTACCCAGCCCCATCAGTGATGTCTGCTGCAGTGTTTTATCACGGGGGGAAGATGCTCCCCTCTCTTCCCCCCATCCATGAAAATGTAACAGGAGGCTTACTAATGCAATATTTCATGGCTGTGATTTACAGATCCCAGTCTTCACTCCATCTAAAGGCAGAACAGCCACTGTGGAGCCAGTTCCTGGGCTGAAACCAGTGGAATTATCCCCACTGGGGACCCAGCTGGCCCTGTTTGCTCCTCCAGCAGGAAATTGCTCACCTGGCTCTGCTGCTCCCTCCGAGCAGAGGTCACTGTCTGCCTCTCTGCTCTGGGCTCCTCATTCCAGTCTAGTCCCCACCAAAAAAAAACAGCAACCAAAAACCCTTCACTAAAGCTGTGCTATGACCTGGGGGCCACAGCACAGCCAAACACAGGCTGGAAAAGAAAGAAAACCTGTCCCTTGTGGAGCAGCACCCTGCACATGCCATGATCAAACCAACCCTCAGCATCCCCCAAATGCTGCTCCACCCTGCTCCAGCTGGGGCTCACAGGGTGTGAGGAGCACAAAAACACCTCCAGCATCTCCAGGGAGCAGAGCAGGCTTTATCCAACACAGCTCTGTAAAGTACCAGTCCTCACCAAAGCCATCTCAGCAGGCCCCACCTGCAGGGCTCAGCAATGGAGGGGTTAGGGCAGCTTAAAATGAGAGTTTCAGCAAAAGTAGATTCAAAAAGTGGATCCATTTGGAGAAGAGCCAAGGAAGGTCACTGTGTTCAATCTCAGCATTACCCAGAATGAATGGCTCAACCCCTCTTTTGCCAAATTGTATTTTTAGCTGGAGACTAATCTACTTTTAATGAAGAGGATAAAATAACCCCCATGGGAACTTCAATTTGTTCCACAACTGACAATTTCCACACATTTAATTTTTTATTCTGCCCTGCAAGCCAAAATAAAACCCAGACTGTTGCTCACAGCATGAGGTGGAGCTAGCACAAGACAGTGGCTTGCCAAAAGTATTTCTCATCCCTCCCAAGCTCTTCTGAACACCTCAGACTAAGTCCTGGAGACTGCTCCAATTGTGAAATATCTCTGGTCAACTTAGAATTGCTCAAAGAACCTCCTTGTTTCACTGAGACTAAACAGCTACAATTGAACATTTCAGGAGCAGCATCCTTGGTCTGGAGCTGTCAAACAGGGAATTATTAAAGAGAAGAAAACAGGGAATTATTAAAGAGAAGAAAACTGATCAAGATTAAAGCTGAGCAAAAAACCCCCCTGGTCCCTGGGGAGTTGTACAGGGAAACAGCAAGAGGTGGAGGTGGATTAATTTTTTTTATTATTTCAATTACTGTCTTGGAGGCATTCCCATGACACCACCTATTGCAGTGTCTGGGTAGAAGAAGCAGTTTGTTTCCACATGCTAAACCTCACAGGGGTTTCACCTGAAGCACCACCCAAGAGCTGGCTCTGCTCACCAGGGCAGGTTTGTCCCTCAGCCCCCTCCCTGCTCCTACATGGAAACCCACTTGGACACGAGCAAACACAAATCAGGATTTAACCTATTCCCTGGTCACATCGAGGCTAATCCAGCAACACAGCATCCTCCCTGGAGCCCACACTGCTCATTCCCATAAATCTGGGTGTGGAGGAAAACACTCTGAAAAGTACAACCTCAATTCTTTTCCCAATGGGAAACACACCCTCCCTCCAGGCTTATTAAATTAAAATGTGCCACTCACATGCTGATCCCTCTCATCCCAAAGGCCAGCGTTCCTTACATCAGCTCCCCCCATTCCAAAGACCTCAGGAAGTGGAAATGTTCAGGTTAGGGATGAATATGATTTTGTGTGTTTGCTTCACAGTGAAAAAGCCTAACCATGCTGAAATAAAATCACCTTCTAGAGTCCTCTACAGAATAACTGCCCTCAGCTCTCTGCTGACCAGTCCAAAGGCTGTAGGGACATTCCTAAACCCAGTGGGGAGTTTCTTACAGAAGACACCAATTTCACATGGCCACATCCCAGGGGGCTGCCAGTGCTCCCTCAGAACACACTGCTGCTGTTTCTTTCTGTTTAAAAAGCAGCAAGAGGTTCCCTTCCTAGCAAGGTAACAACCCTGGACACAGCTACCCCTGAGCCCTGGAGCTCCTGCAGCGTCCGGCCCTGGGCTGTTCCTGCTCCTTGGCTCCTGTGCATGCAGCAAACACTGCAGCCAATGTGCAGAGCCCCACAGTGAGCTGTGAGCACCTCCCCAGCTCCTCCAGAACTCTGATCATCAGCTAGAAAATCAGTTTTACTGGAAGCCAGCCTTCCAGCCCCACGGAATGCGAGGAATGGGATTAGGAGGGATTACGTGTTTCTCGCAATGAGGTTTGATAGCTCAGACAGGCATTGCCTGAACATGTCCTGCACTTTGTTTGAGCAGTTTGGGGAGTTATTACCCCCCCAGCTCTTGGAGAGTGGAGGATTGCAGGGATAAGCCATATGCCACGCAATTAGGATTCCATTTCTGCTTATTGTTCACGCAATTTGGAATGGTCCTTTGGAAGTTTGCAGGTTGCTGACATTTCTCTGTATCTTCAGGCAAGACTGGATGTTTAGTAGTAAACATCCCAGAGGGGAGAAGAAAGCCTTAAATCTGAGTAGAATGAATAGAAACTTCTCTCCAATTTAAGCAGGGTAAATTTTAGAATTAGGCTATCCATTACTACAACAGAGTTCCACACAAAGGCTGTTCACAGGGTCCAGATGCCCTCAAAAATGGGACACAGGTTTTTGTTCAGGCTCTCTGGTCATTTTGGATTGAGTGTTCAGCTGTACTGCAGCAGGATCCATGTGGTTAATAAATATAACAGGTTGCTCCAAATAAAATGCATGTATTTTATGGGATGTCAGAGGAACAGGTCTTTTTCAGGAGGCTGTTCAGGTGACTCTTATTTGAGCAGAGGCTTCAGGAATCCACAGCCAGCATCCCCTGACACAGCACCAAGGCACCTGCATGAGTGACTGCTCCACAGCAGTGTAAACTTCCTGAAAGCACAAATACACAAACCTTGAGTGGACCTGATCCCAACACTGCTCCTCATCTGATCTTCATCTTAACCCAGAAGTTCAACTGGAACAAATGCCTCAGTCCCCCAGCCTGGGGATGCACCATTTTCCCACCTTACTGCTGAAAACCCCTCTCATATCCTGGAGATAGGTGGCCACAATGTACATTCTGTGATCCAAAAGGAGAAATGTTGCTTTTTTTAAGGGCTATTTGCAGTGGCAGGAGCAGCAGCCCTGGGAGCATCACCTCTTCAAACACAGCAGAATATTTGTGCATCCCAAGCATCCCAAATCCCCCCTTCTCGAGTTATCCCTGCCACAGTGAGGGATCCAATCCATCCAGACCTCTTTTCCCTTCCCTTCAGCAGCCAAATGCTGGAAAGGCACAATCCTTGCAACGGGTGGATTGACACCATCAGAAGTAATTTAATTCATGATTAATCTGCAGCTAATAACTGCAGGGTCCCTCCAACTCTCCTTCCCCTTCCAATTTTTCACTAGTAAATCACTACAGTTTGCAGTTGGAGCTCTTCACAGTAGATTAGTTAACATTGTGTTTTTATTAAAGCCCAAGTTAATATCCTTATTCTCTGAAGGAGACCACTGGGGTTGTTGGAATTATTTTTTCCCCTTCAGTTTTTTACTAAGAACCTTCTCCACTGAGTTAAAAACAGAGCCTGCAGACCCCCAGCTGAAAGCTTAAGGGAGCCCCAAACAGTTACCTCTTAAATGATTATTTACATTGGAATATAAAAATCACTCTGTTGGATCAGAGCAGGGGTTTGTCTACCCAGGATCCTGTCTCTGATGGTGGCCAGCTGCTCTAGAGCAGGGCTGCTCAAATTTGATGTCAAAGCTTTACTGATAGATACTTTTTTTTTTTTTTTTAATACACAACATTTTTCACCAAAATAAAGGGAAGCCTACTGCCTGCAGAAATTGTGATTTCACAACAAAACCAAAAAAACAGTAACAGAGCTCTCTAACATGAATGATTCTGTAATTTGGACATAAAGTTTTCCATTTCCAAGGATTACTGCTTTTCAGTGAAGAGTCAGAATTTTTTGGGAAAAAGATGTTTTATGAAATTATGTACATATTTATCAGTATTTTCCATTAAAATAGCCCCAGCTTATGAAATAAAAATAAAATAAAATTTTCTTTTCAAAATATCTTCAGCTCTGACCTAAGGAAACCCTTTCAAACTGTCAGACAGAAAGTTACGGTACAAGCTCCTCCATGGAAGTTTGTGCTAAATCCCAAGGATTTAGGGATAACAACCTTCTCCTGGATGGACTCTGAATGTTCACTAATCCTTCTCCTTGTCCCTGGCAAGCAGAGGGGTTCCAGGGCCACCTTTTTGTCCTGGGAAACTGCACAAGGAAAAATATTCCTGAATATTCAGAGTCCATCCAGGAGAAGCAGCAATGAGCAACACAGCTGGAAAAAGGAAAAGGATTCCCAGAAAGACAGCAGAGCCATTATCATCTGGAGAGATTTAGGAGACAGTTCTAAATCCCACAGAGAATCATATATTCAAGTTCATCTCTTCAATCAGAAGAGATAGAAATTGCCTTTAAAAAAAACCAATTAATGCTGAACTGTCAAATAATCATGAGATGATGCTTGAAGAAAAAGTCTGATTTCTCTGGACTGTCTGTGAAAGGCAGAGAAGCTGCCACAGCACACCAGAATATTTGTGGGTGTGCTTCCTGCAGAATCACAGGTGTGCAGGGAGGAGGGTTTGCCAAAAGGTGGTGGAAAATCTCTCCCTGAGATGGGCTCTGCAAGAGAAAATATCTTTTTCAAGCCTTAAGTTCATTTTCACAGAATTTCCAGTTTAATGAAAATAACTGGAGGGAATGGATGAGTTCTACACATTTTTAAATGTTTGTGGGGTTTTTTTCCCCTCTGGTATTGACCCTGTGAGATGCTGGAACCTGAAATGTATTTGTTCACCAGCTACAATTGCAGAAATTGCAGTTCCACGGAATTTACACACAAGAAAAGCATACAGTGACAGGCTCAGGTCTCAGATTCCTTCCCAACTCCACAATCACAGCCAGGATCCAAAGAATCCAGAATCCCAGAGCAGCTGGGGCTGCCCCTGGATCCCTGGCAGTGCCCAAGGCCAGGCTGGATGGGTTTGGAGCAGCCTGGGCCAGGGGAGGTGTCCCTGCCATGGCTGGGGTGGCTCTGGGTGGTGTTTAGGATCCCACCCCACCCCATTCCATGATTCTGTGGCTCTGCTTTGCTCCCAGCCCTGCTCTCTCCATCCTCAGCCACAGCCCCAGGATGCAGGAGCAGCAGCAGGAATTGGGAACTGGGAATTCCACCTCTGAGCCCATAGGGGATGTGACCCACTCACCAACCCCCAGGATCTGCCCCTCTCCCACTTGGATCCTGTGCACTGTGGTTTTTAATTAACCTTGGAACAGCAAAGGGGCTTCTTTCCTTTCTTTTTGCCAAACACAACCATATTTTACAGGGATGGTGACAAGCTAATTAACTTAATTCTTACGACACCTCTCCAAGATGAGGAGGCTAGGGTTGGCCAGCTCTGCAATGCAGTGTTGGGCTAATTAAAAAATAATTACTACTTCACCAAGGACAAGAACAAGAAGTTAATTAAAAGAATGAGGTGTAGCCTTAATGAAACTCATCAGATTGCATTCATTCAGATGTCCCACAGCCAAATCCCTCCCATTAGAACATAAATCCACACTGCCTCCTTCTTCACAAGAGTTTGCAAATGGGCTCTGCTCTCCCCCTCCTCCCTTGCACCTTTCCCTGGCAGAAACAATACAAATTATTTCAGGAGCACAAGAGTAAACTCAGGCTGAGATTACACACACCCTTGAGGGCTGAGGGAATTTCTTTTTGCTTTTTTTGCGCTGCCTCAAAAGCCATGTCCTGCCCAGACACCAGATCATCCCTTACCAAAACTGCTGCAGGTGATATGGGAACCCTCCACTGCTACAGCCTGGCCTTCCTGGCCTTCAGACACTGGGAGAATGAGGCAGAGTGGATCTCCTGGAGAAAAATGAGATTTTACCTGAGTAAAACTGACCCCTGGACCAGGCTCAGACCTCCTGTCCCATCACTGGACAGGCTGGAGCAGTAACCAAACAGCATTAGCTGGGGGTGGAACCTGCCCAGGAGCACTTTGCTGATTCACATGGAATTAAGCCCTGCACGAGTTTAGGTCAAATGAACCTTTAATGTTTCTAGGGAAAATCCTGAAATTAAACTTCTAATGTAATTATAATTCACTCCTAAACGAGGGGCAGCTGTCCCTGAGTTGAACTATGCTAAATTTTTCAGAGGCAACATCATTCTCTTAAACATATTTTTTAAATCAGAATGTTTAGTCAGGAGTTGCATTTGGCAAGATTTTTTTTTTAATAAAAAAACAATGACAATCAAACCAAAACAAAAAAGGGTTTCCTTGTACTGTGGTGCCATTGCTAACACAAAAATTAATTTTGCAAATCACAACACTTTGTTTATATACAAAGGCAGTGCCCCTTTCTGTCTTGGACAAACACCAGCTTATCTCCTTTCTGGCATGGAAACTCCAGAGCCATTCCCCCAGCACGTGAATGGTCCAAGGGATGCTCAGATCTCCCAGCACCTGGCACAGCCCCTCAGAAAAGGACTGGTCCAGGCTGGGAAGGCACAGTTTTGTGGGGAATCCCAAGATTTGCTAGACACAGCAGCAGGTCTTAACCTTTTAAGAGTTGGGCTTGAGAAAATTCCAGGTTTGGAAGTGATGGGAGTGTAACCATAACATTTTTTGGCTGGTCCCTGTGATGGCATGGAAGGTGGCAGCACGAGTGGCCTCACACACCTGGAAGAAAATCCAAGGAAAAGAAATGGAGAGAGAAATAAAAACTTAAGGTAATATAAATATTATCTTCATAAATAAAAATTTGAAATTAAATAAATTAAATTTAAAAGTTAAAATAAATTTTTAAAAAATTCAAATTAAATAAATAAATAAATGAAATTTTAAATTTAAATAAATAAAAATTTAAGCCAATGTTTCCTGGCCCTGCCAGTAGCCTGCCAGACCCCAGTTAACAGCAGTAGTGTTGGATTGGGAGCAAAGCCACAACCCTGAGCAGGTGGCACCTGAATGAGGCAGCTCCAGGAGTCCTCCAGTACAAGAAAGAACAAGACAAAGATAACCAGACCTGCCCTGCTCCTCAGTGAGGAGCCAGCAGCACCTTCAAACCCTGCATGGCCAAATGAAACGTGGCACAGGATGAACCTGCTGGGGTGACAGCTCTCACTGCAAACCAGGGGAGAAACTTCATGTCCTGGGGGGATCTGTTCCTTGGGGACACAAACTTCCCAGAGGAAGAAACAACAGGGCAGAGGGAAGAGCTGGGGGGCTCCATCCTTGAGGGATTTCATGTGAATATGAATTCCATCCATAAGGAATGGATTATGCTGATGGCATCACTCCTGCACACGAGATCCCCCAGCTGCAGCAGACACAACCTGCTGGAGTCTGAGGCACAGAGTGTGCCCTTGTCTCTGATACCTGCCTCTGACATCCAAGAAAACACTGAATTTCATACAACACAATGAAAACAATTGTTAAAATTAAATGGAAAAGCTAAAAGTGTGAGTGTGTAGACTAGAGAGTTTTCTTAAGTCACTGGGTAAAAAAGCTAGTTTAGAATTTAAACTAGTTTAGAGAGCAGAAGATAAGATGGAAGATTTAGAGTGTTGTCTCCTTTCTTCATCTTCTTCTTCTAGAAGTTTTTGGGTAATGTTAAGTGACTAGATAGAAAATGCTGCAGTGCAGCACCCAGGTAATGAGTCTTTGGATCATTAAGAAAAATAATACACGTGTCTATTGTTAATTGGTAAGAATAAGTATAAAGATAAAGAAACTGAGTAATTCAGGGCCATTTTGTGCCTTCAGAGCCAAAGTGAGCCAGGTTATAATGATTTGAACTTGTGCAGAAAGTCTGGGAAGGCCTGCCAAGCCTTTGATAACATCCTAATAAACAGGAGAAACAAGATCCTAACGAGCTTTGGAGTTTTCTTCCTGACCCAGAGGACTGAGATAAACGGAGCTCCTCATGAAGGAGGATCCTGAAGGAGCTCAGCTCAGAGGAGACCCAGAAATCCATTTCAAGAAGTGCAGAATAAAACAGCAAAGGAAGTTTCAAAACCTTTCCCATTTTCAGGTCTAGCAAACACCCCAAGCCCTCAGCAGGAGCTTGGCCAAGCCCAGCAGGTGCCACCACCACCACCACACCACTGTACCAGGGTCAAACCCTGTGCCAAGAGCAGGGGTTGTCAATGGGCCCAGCAAATCAGTGGAGCAGAAAGAACCTGCTCAGAAACACAAGAGACCACACCAGGAAAACAACAGCTTTGCAGGGAGCTGAAAATACAGAATGCAGAGCTGAAAACAGCAGATTGCTGCTAATAGAGCAGTTACTGCCCAGTCCAGGCACAGAACAAAGATCAGCTCCTCTAGGAAGGGCTCACCCCTGACAGCCACCACACTTCATAGATCAGCTCAGAGCCTAAAGAAACACATCATCAATTCTGCTCCCTGGCAGCATCACAGACTTTCAAGGTGTCAGCTCCATCTCCACTGCCTGGCACAGCAAACGTGGCAATCCTCACAAGTGTGCTCAGGAGACAGCAGGGAGTTCATTTCCAGAGACAGAGGAAGAAGGCAAAAAAAGAGAAGTGATCCATCCACGGGAAGTCAGTAAGATAAAGCAAGTTTTACAACACTGTCTTCACATTATCCAGTGTGTGTACATGAAAAAGTAAAGTCCACATCACTACTTAATAAATTTCTTTGCCTGGGACTCTTGTTGGCCTCTTTTGCTGACAGTGCCAAGGCTGGCAGCACATGGGAAAATGAACTCCTCTTCCATCAAGCTGCTCTGCTTGTGTTGTCTTAGAGGTTTTCTGGTGCTGCTTTTACACTCAGGTGTTCTGTATTGCACCTGGGCAGCACAAAAACCTGGAAAAATGTATGTCCAGAACATCAAAAAGGTCCCCAGAATACTTCCCCCTTGACAGTGGACATACTAGATGAGGAAAGATTCAGAGTTTCATGTAAAACTAACAACAAAAAAGTGAAAATCAGCAAGAAGTTCGTGTCAGTCTGACTCGTGGAAGTTTAGCAGACCATTCTCTCAGTGCATTTCAGCAGGATGCATCTCCATCTATTTTTGATGCTTGGATCAAAGGACTCCTGAAACTGCAACTGTCAGAGAAGGTTTTATAAAAGACTTAAAATCCTGGTCAGTGTCCTTCCCCAGACTGGGGCTGGGTTATCAGGATAATACTGCTCAGAAAGCTTCTTGCACTTGTGACTTGAATTGGTTTTTTTGCAGTGAATAATTCTCAATAGGCCCATTAGAGCCAGCCTTCATTTCCTGGCATATAAAGGTTATTTTTCTAGGCTGGCTGGACTGCACCTCAGTGAAGCTGGAATTGCCACCTTGCAGGGCCATCAGGGCTTTTAATGGCACCTCTCAGTCATAGAATTAGAAATTTAAAATGGCAAGAAGAAAACTGGTGGTGCTCGTGCCAAGGAAATCTTTCACACCCTGTGTTTCAGTGGTGTTTAACAACTCCTGAAATGCCTCCTCTGGATTTGTATCACCCTCTAAATCAAATCTGAGATCCTGAAGGCTATCCAGTCTTTCTTCCCTCTTAGTCTTTCATTCTCTATTCCCCCATAGCAATTTTTTCTTACCAGGCAGCAGTTTGAATGCCTCCTGCCTTTTTACAATCTTCCAGCTTTCTTTTTTTTGCCCACCAGCATCCATGATCTGCCACGAGCTCTTCATGTTGAACAAGTGCCCCAAAACATAGCAATACACTTCAAACTTAATTATTCTAACTCACTGGAACACTTGTCTGAAATGCTTTGAAGATGAATGGTTAAAATTCTTAGTGAATAGTTAAAATTCCTGTGAATGTTAAAATTCCTGTGAAAGCCAAGTGCTGTCACCTTGAAGGTTGTTCTGAGAAGGGAAAAGACAGGCATAGAAGGATTTTCTCCATGGCCCAAGTGGGTTTTGCCTCAGAGTATCAGATGTTTTTACTGTACTGTGCAAAGAGAGAGAAATTCTAAAGCAACACAGAGCAACCAACACTCCCCTCACACCTCACAGTCCTTAAGCTTCAGAAAATAAGGAGGCTCTGAGCTGAGATTATTTTTAAAAATATTGTTAGGAAGTCAGGCTTTTAAATTTTCTTCTACAACCCACAGTAAAATCAGTACTTTCCTACCAACTTCAATGAAAATGTGGCTATAACTAATTAAAGTTCTATTATATATATAAATTTTCTGTCATTTTGCTTGACAGAAAACCATAGATTTGCCAGATTTCCTGCCCTTGTCCAGGGTCTTCTCTGACTTTTTCAGTATTTTCCATCAGGAAAGTTGTTTTTGTGGCACCAGCCACATGTTCTTCCTCCTCCCACTTTATTTTTGCTCCTTCTTCATGTTAATTTACACAGTTTATTTATGTGCAGGGTTTTTATTTGTATAGTCTTACAGAAAATAAAGAAATACATATAATTTATATATAATAATAAATATTATATAAAATAATGTATATAATATATACATATTGTATATAATAAATATTATATGCCATAAAATAAATTATAATATAATATAATATAATATCTGTCTCTTAT